>NC_089978.1:62965683-63271540 GCF_036417845.1 Apteryx mantelli | reverse complement strand
TAGTGTATTAAGTGCATATTTTCTCAAAATACTGCAAAATGGCTACAGTTGGTGGCAATCTTTCCACACAGTCACAATGGTAGCATAAGTTATTTCATAGGACAGGATTTTCCTGGACAGTCAACACAGTATCATGTGGAATCTTTTTGTTTGTTTGTTTGTTTGTTTTCTTACCAAAGAAAGAATGGTACTGTTTTGGGACAGAAGTTGTATAAAAAAGATTTTGAAACAAGTAGATATACATATATATCAGAGGTAAGTGAAGGTGACACTGACAGAGAACACTTTCATGCACTCGCTGTCAGTCTGTGGGTGCTAGATACATTTGAATTATGTAGCATGAGCCTAGGATTTTTACAATATTCACAAAGGAGTTGCAATTGGCTTCTTCTAGTGGTACATGTTTTAATACGCTAAGTACTGAGACACCACCCAAAAAATTTGAAGTTGCTAAACAATTTTACAATCAAGGAAAAGAATAGAGGGAGATATTATTAATGATAAGCACTCCCTTTGACTGGATCCAAGTTCAGCCACCTGGTCTTCTTCAAGGCACTGAATGTTATGAGTTTCTGGAAAGAAAAAGGTCTTGTTTACCTCTACCATGACTAAGATATAGAGATGAATCTCACTTGCATTCTGTTTTTTGCTGGTGACAATTTTTTTGTTTGTTTTTTGACTTCTCAGTTGATCACAGACAAGGGAAGTATGATTCATACAGAACTCCAAGGAGGACAAATGCTGTAGTAGAACATAACAGTCACCTCAACTATCTTATTTCAAACTCCAGTTTCTTTACAATAAGGCAGGAGACATAAGTGATTTATGATATGGAGGACTGCAGAGAGCTGGTAGTTTGAAGACAGACTAAGTTTCCCTCCCAGTGTGTGTGAGGGAAGATGGGAAAATATTACAGTTCTGCCCTTGTACTATTTCTTGGCTTGAATTTGACTGAGAGAAGAACAGAAAACTGACAGCTGATGAGTACTAACTGGATGATGGATTCCATCTATGTAAATACTTAAAGGTAAAATTGAAATAACGTCTTCTAAAACAATCTCACATTGAGTACACAACATCTCTACCATATAAAATGCAACACTTACAACAGGCAACCTCATAGGTCCCCAAAGAAAGTAATATCACTTTGAGAGAACATTTAAAGAATGGTTGTATGTTGTTCATGTGCCTCAAATTAACTTTTTTGGTGTACATTATAAATCAGAAGTGGTTGTTTCAGTACAGATGGAGTACATTTCACCTAACTTTATCTGTCTAAAAGCTAGACATCCACTCTAAGTTTTCTTGATTTTTTTGATCGAGAGTGATCACTCCAGAGAGTGATCTGTTGTATCTTAGGATAAAAACTTAAGACAGCTGTGTTGAGACACCCTTTACAGATATGATTTCTCTCTGTTCCTTTTTGAGGGTCAGGAAGGAGTATGGTAAATTAGCATGAACCGTACAAGAGCTGTTCAGTGTTTGAAGTCATGGAAGGCGAATTCCTTCCTTGACATCTGACTGTGCTATTCTATATTGACTCCTTACATAGTCAAGAGACAGAGACATCTCTAGAGAGCAAATCATCTGTTATCTTAGATGTTTCTCTTATGATGAAACAAGTGACCATCTGTGAGTAAGCATCTTGCTGAATAGAGAGTAGAACTATCTTGGATACCTAGCTAGGTGAGGTAAATCCTACACTCAATAGAATCTGGTAATTAAAAAAAAATCACTATATTATAATACTGAGTATCCTTCTGTGACAGATTGCAAACAAACAAAAAAAAATCAATTTGAGAGATGAACTTCAAAAATAATGATGGAAGGTCATTTAGAGGGAGCTAAAACCATATTTCCTGCATTGAATGACAGATAATATCAATGGCCACCGTCTTACTTATCTTTAGCCACCAAAAAGTTAGGTATTTAGTCTATGTAAAGTTAGGCAGCTAGTCATTCTGGACTCTCTTGGTAACTGATGGAGAGAGAAAGGCATTTCCAGAAGGTGATTCTAATGATATAGAACCTACCATGGCATAGGATTTATTACTCCTTGGTGGAATCTTTTTTTCCCCACCATTGACACTTAAGTTTTAGAAGGCTGAAGATGGAGGCAATGAATCTCACCTCAGATAACCCTAAGCAGGATAATAAGTCAAGAAGACAGAAATACTCTCAGCAGGCAAAACAGCTGTGGTTGGTAATATTTAACTTGGAAGAAAGAAATCCAAAGAGCTAAAAATGAAAGAGGTAAAATTAAAAATAAATGGAAAAAAAAGTAAAAACTCTAATGATATTAATGACAGCAAGCAAGTCAATAGGAGAAGAAATTGATAGATAAGATTGTTTAAGAAGCATAGAAGTAAACTATGGTGGCTAAAATAGTTGTACACAAGCTAAAGCTCTGAAAATTGAAGGCAGTGAATAGCTGTTTGATTAGGTACTATTGATAAATGGACAAAAAGAAAATTCTTTGGAATAATAGCTATAAAAGATTAACTTACGCAATGTAAGAGACTCTGATTCTCTTACCCCATGCTATTTTATTATGAATTATGCTTTCTGCAACTGGTTTCAAATTAAATCCTAAATGATCAGGAAATACACTCTGCTTTACTCCGTGTTTAAGCAATGCACAGCAGGGTGCTTACTCCTCACGCTAAGTGAAGCCTTTAGACAGTAGTGAATAGTAACGTATATGTAGACATACTCACACTGCACACTTCATCAAAGAACACAGGAGTGAGGTCTAGCCAAACCCTGTTCATTTCCAGTAATGAAGAAAAAATGCTGTCAGAAATTGTGGTGCCTAAAAATAAAGTTGGTGGAATAAAAATAGTTAAACTAGAAGTTAATTGTCTGAAACAGGAAAGACTTCTGAAAGAATGATTCTGCTGCTGATAACAAAAATATGCAATCCCTTTTGAATCAGTGGTATTACATCAGTAAGCTGGTTAGCAAACAAATTTATCTTTTTATAAAGGTGACCCTGAGAATTACAGATGAGTGAGATTTAATTCAGTATCATCTGGGATATGAATTGAACAATGCTTATAAACAAAAAGCAGATCTATGGTGCATTGGATTTCCTCCCCCCCTACCCCCCGCCCCCACAGTCTCCCAAGGATGTAAAGCAAAGTTAAAACTGCCTTAAAGCTGCAGCTGAGAATTCTGCTACCTGAAGAACTCAGAACCTTTGAGAATCAGGTCAATATGGATTTGATGATTCAGGAGGGCATTTTAACCCCTAAAAATGCCGCCATTTTAACAACAATTCTTAAAGGAAAGAAGCAAAAAAAGTCATGGTCAGCTGCTGCATAATCAAGTTATCTACTAAATAAAACTGAGACCTTCCATTTGTCCTACACCTCCGTCACAGTTTTTTCAAAACATTCCAAAGAAAATCAATAACATATCAAGAACACAGTGATACCTGGCAGTTTAATCTCAGAAAGCCTGCAGATCAATAGCTTTAGAGACCCTTACAGTTCTTCAGAAACTAAATGTAATAACTAATGCTAGGGACTGTGTGTATGCTAGTGTTTGTGTATGTGTGCGTGAGAGGGAAGCTGAGATTTACATTCATTATGGGCACTTTCTGCAACATTGTATTTCAGTCACTACCTTTGCCATTCATTTGTGAACAGGTTTTAAAGCTAGATGTTTTTCATTCCTTTGACAAATATTTGATTTAAATAGTTGCAGAAGCAACTTTTCTTCTTCTATACTTAAGACTGAAATGGCATTTCCATTAAACCACAGTTTCAGAAGTTTTTAACGCAACTACCTGACTGCCACAGGTTTGTATACAAGATTTATGCTCAGGATTGAAATATTCCTAATTAATGATAGACATATTTTGTTACTTTTAAAGTGGTTACTTTGGTTACTTTTTAACTTTTTAAGTTAAAAAAAATGGTAGAATTTCAAATTCAAATAGTTTCAACAGAAAAGCTGGTCTTTTAAAGGTTTGATTGACAAATGCTGATTTTTTTTAATTTTATTTATTTTTTTTACACCATCATCCAAACCAAAACAGATATGCTTGAAGAATGGTTCTTATAAAAAACTATATTGATAAATATTTAACTATAAATATAAAATACAGAATTCCTGATACTCCAAACACACATGCAGAAAATATGGAACTGGTCACCTCAGAATCATTTCTATAAGAACTATAAATAATTATGCATGGACTACTCTCCAAAGCCTTGTGAAATGGTAATTCAGGATTCTTCAGCTGACAAGTGAATTTGTGAATTCTGTCCATGAGCTGAATCACAAAATTTGTAGGTAAAACATAAAAAATAAAAATAAATAAAAATAATCCAGTAGGCAAATTCTAAGCCTTATTCAAAAGGTTTCAATCACAGAGAAGCCTGAGGGACAAGTTTAAGTAATTAAACCAGTGGAGCATGTCAGAACAACCAATCTTCTACTAACGTAATAGGGAACCTATTAGCACCATTGTTTTTTTCATAGAATGTGCTTGGAAGAAGTCAATTTAGTTTTAAGACTACACACTCTACCCACTTTGTGTGTGTGTGCATGTGTGTGTGTATGTGTGTGTGTGTGCATGTGTGTTAAAAAATTAAGACCTAAACCTATATTGATAGCTTGGTTTGTATTTCTCTCTGCTTTCTTCAGATATCTACTATATAGTCAATGGAGAGAAAAAGGTAGGTTTAGGTTATAGTTAATCTCATGATTTTAGACCTCTGTGTTGGAACGAGTGAGATAAATAGCCTTTTAAATTTGTCTATGTCTTTCCATTGACTAGACAGGAAAAGTACCTGATAGGGACGCCTAATCAGTGAAACCTACTTCTTGAGTCACTCTTGTGTTCCTAACAAAATAAATCCAGAACAGAACAATATACTGAGCAAACTATAATCTCATAAAGTTTTATACCTTTCTAAATTAAAAAGAGAGAGTCCAAGAAATCCACTACAGGCCCTTCTGTTACATCTCATTTTTGTGTGGCTTTTGTTTCTGTTATAGAGTAATAAGACAGTAGTACAAAACTTCAGATGAAAGGTCAATGGAAAATTTTAAAACTATTTCTGTTTGTTTAAAATTATTTATTTCTGGAAGTGGAGGAATATAAATCATCTGGTCTTGATTTCAGGAATATATCCTTCTTCTTACCTTGGATATGTTCAAAGGGTCCAAAGGTCCCACCATCTGAGAAAGCAGCTTAAGTGTTGAGAGCAAGAAATCATAATGCTCTAAATGTTGCAGTCACCTCACCACCTGCTTATCCTTAAGCAGATGAGGAATCTCTTTGACTTTAAGGGGGCAGTTTATTAATTCATGGATAAGTGCTTGTCTAGACTGAGTCATAATATATTTCAAGAAGTACCTAATATCCCTATCTTTTGTCGGGAGAAATCACAGTCCAGTTCAAGCATTCCTGGCTCCACTGTTCATAAGGTGTCTGGCATGGGGCATGGTATTCTCTGAACAAGTGTGTGGAGACTGATTCACTAGGAGAAAAGAGAGCTGGTCACAGGTAGTTCCATATAATTGCTTCTTTCATTTCCTCCTATTGCTACAGATAGATAGATCTGCTAACTGTATTACTCACTGTTAAAAAAGCTCTTCAGTCATGCAACAAGTATCTGACGTGACTTTCCATTCAGGGAGCCAGTCTAACCCATAACTCTAAGCAGCCAAAGCGAAGACTTCAAAGTCACCAGAGTTGTGATGTCTTCTTCAGCAAACTGTGCTGATTCATACCAACTGACCATTCGGATCAAAATCCTTTTCCTGTGGAAATTTCCCCATTATCATTATTAAAATTTTCAAATGTCTCAAAGCTGTATCTGTGGAAGCACATTTTCCTAAAATCTCACCACTGTTTTCTTTGCGAAGAATGATAATGCAGATAGCAGCCAGTGTTTAAACATCTTTAGTTAAAATCTAGTTTCTACAAAGGTAAAAAACAAACAAAAAACCTTGAACTGAGTCCTCTTCTTACAACCCTATTACACTTAGACAGGACTTGTCATTGCAGCTAAAACACTGAGCTGAGATCAGCATGCACAAAAACCTTGTGAATTGTTTGAAGTAACAATGAAGTTATAAATCACAAACTTGCAATCAATTATGCATCAACCAATACTTACACTCAATTATGCATCAGCCTTGAATTTTATATAAAGCCTCAGGTTTGCTGCTCATCGTGACAGAGAATTATGTAATTCGTGTATGAACATCCCCACATTAACCACTTCCATGGATAATTCTGTTTTATATCAGCTTACTGTATGTAGCTCTCAAAACACACTTTATTAGCTGTAGGGAGTATATAACTTTATTAGCTGTTGCAATACTGATTGCCTTATTCTCTCTGGCAACCCCATTAAACTCTTCAAAAGCCTGTAAAATTCTTTGCATTCCATGTGCTCAAATCAAACAAAATGTACAAAGTGTTAGATGAGTTGAGAGAATAAAGGTGTTGGGCTATTAGTGCCTTCAGGATGTACTTTGAGTATCACCAAGATAATATTTTTTGTATTTATATATGTGTATATGTATGTGTGTGTGTGTGTGTATGTGTATGTACATATATGTATATGTATTAACCTGAAATGAACAGATTAATTTTCCACAATTAGCCTATTTATAACAGAGCTTGTTAAACATTGCAGTAGACTGGAACCAATTAATGGAATAAGTCCTAATTTCATATGTCTAACTTCAGAAGTCCCTTGTTTCTCTACCTGAAGTGTTGTGAAAATCAGGTAAGTATAAAAAATCATAGCTTTTTTTTGGATTTGAAAGAGCAGGAAATAAGACTTTTCAGAAGTCTAAGGCCATTGTTTCAACTTTAAAAATAATGTCCTTATAAAACAGTTCAAGAATAATGGAAATTAGAGGTGGAAAAGTCCATTCCATTTCTCTTCTCCCACTTTTCTTGGTGTCAATTGCGCTTTAAGAGTTGCCTACAAACTGTATATTAAAATAACATCTCATTACTGGAATTTAGGATATACACCACTGCTAATATGTAAACCAGTAGACATTGACTTTCAGGTTTGAGTGCTTGTTTTGATTTCATGTCAGTGCAAGACCCACTGGACATAATCTTTGTCTCTGTCATTCCTGAGTCTTGACATCCAAGGGGAGAAAACTCAAGCACCAGGTAGAAAATTACTGAATGGCAGGGCTCGGAGGTTTGTGCTCAGTGGCGTAGTCTAGTTGGAGGCCTGTAGCTAGCAGTGTCCCCCAGGGGTCAGTCCTGGGTCCAGTCTTGTTCAACTTCTTCATCAGTGACCTGGATGAAGGGACAGAGTGCACCCTCAGCAAGTTTGCTGATGATACAAAACTGGGAGGAGTGGCGGATACACCAGAGGGCTGTGCTGCCATTCAGAGAGACCTGGACAGGCTGGAGAGGTGGGCGGAGAGGAACCTCATGAAATTCAACAAAGGCAAGTGCAGGGTCCTGCACCTAGGGAGGAATAACCCCATGCACCAGTACAGGTTGGGGGTTGAGCTGCTGGAGAGCAGCTCTGTGGAGAAGGACCTGGGAGTGCTGGTGGACACCAAGTTAAGCCTGAGGCAGCAATGTGCCCTTGTGGCTAAGAAGGCCAATGGTATGCTGGGCTGCATCAGGAAGAGTGTTGCCAGCAGGTCGAGGGAGGTGATTCTTCCCCTCTACTCAGCCCTGGTGAGGCCACATCTGGAGTACTGTGTCCAGTTCTGGGCTCCCCGGTACAAGAGAGACATGGCACTACTGGAGCAAGTCCAGCAAAAGGCTACAAAGATGATTAAGGGACTGGAGCATCTCTCTTATGAGGAAAGGCTGAGAGAGCTTGGCCTGTTCAGCCTGGAGAAGAGGAGACCGAGAGGGGAATCTTACCAATGTGTATAAGTATCTTCAGGGAGGATGTAAAGAGGATGGAGCCAGACTCTTCTCAGTGGTGCTCAGTGACAGGACAAGAGGCAATGAACATGAGGAAAAATTTGTTTGCTGTGAGTGAGCATTGGAACAGGTTTCCCAGAGAGGTTGTGGCATCTCCTTCTCTGGAGATATTCAAAACCCGCCTGGATGCAATCCTGTGCAATGTGCTCTAGGTGACCCTGCTTGAGCAGGGGGGTTGGACTAGATGATCTCCAGAGGTCCCTTCCAACCTCAACCCTTCTGTGATTCTGCGATTCTATGAAAATAAGTGCAGTGTGGTCTGTTAATTTTCCATCAGGCCTGGACCTAGGGGCTTACCAGAGCATGTACCAGCTGCTGAACCTAAACACAACAGCTATACATACATATGCAACTTGATATACATTTAAAAAATTTGGAAAGAGGGAATGTTCAGAATACCTCCCAGGCAGGCAGGCAGGCAGGCAGGCAAATAAATTGTTGCAGAAGCTAGCATTAATCCTGTCACTGTTCTGCACTCAAAATTTACCAACTTGGAAGCTAAAATGGACAATATATTAGGAAAGATGAGCATTACAATTGCAGATGTACAAAAGGTATCTCAGATATGGAAGAACGGATGGCTTTTTTGAAAGCTGAATCAACACAGACAGATAATCAACAAACAGAATGGCAAAGCAAATAAAGCTATTGGCTGACAAATTGGAAGAACACAAGAAACAAGGGAAAAAAAATCTGAGACTGGACTCTCGGAATACACTGAAGGAAACTCACCATATCTTTCTTTGAGCAATGGATTCCTGCTCTGCTTAAAATAGAAGGAAAAGACATGAATGGATTGAAGGCACAGAGAATTTTGTCATCATCACAAAATACACAGAACATTTGTTATAATATCATAGTTAAATTAGAGAACAAAAAATTAAGAAATAACCAGGACCCAAAATATAGAAATAATAAATTGTTGATATTTAATCTGGATTACTCAAATTACGGCTAGTCTCAAACATTCAGCACATGATTTCCAGCTCTAAGAACAGGCTATGACATAGGAAAATCCACCAGTCTAGCTACATTAAAAACCAAGAATTTTTTCAAAATTATTTCTCCAATGAAATATAAATATTGCAGCTACCAAAGTTATATATTTCAGTACATCTCTTGCATGCTTTAAAAAGTTTTTTCTAATTTTTTTTTTTATATATACATATATATATATATATATACACACTTTAAATTGTTATTTTTAAAACACATTTCACCTTTTGAATATTAAGTAATAATATAGGCCTGGGAGACTTTCTGTGCATAACTGCCGAATCTAGGAAATAGACTGCAATGCCAGATGATTGCCAGATGTAACTTGTTAATTTGTTTCTAAATTTATTCTCTGCATGTTTCTCTCCTGTCTTCTTATTCTATAGTTTGTACATTTAGCATTACTTTAAACTACTGAACATGACAACTGCCAGTATGCTTTTGCACTTCACTTTGCATCACCCAGATAAATGTTAAATTCAAAATTATAAGATTTCAGAAATATATCCTGAACTCAGCATAATTGTAAAAACTAAGAAATAAACCAAAAACAAACAAAAAACCTACAAAATTACAGGAAACTGATTTACTTAAAGAAAACAGTCCGCACTTCTATTTGTATAATAACATCATGAATATATATCAGTCCTAAGAAATATATTGACTATAGGAGGTCCATGTGTGACTTCATACAGAAAGTGTATTGTTCCAAAAAAACATTAGTATAATAGGTTAACTGTCCAAAACACAGGCACCACTCCATGACTACAACACACTATGATGCAATACGCAGCTTAACACAAAGGGAGAAAAGATCTGTCATGTTGACATGGAAGCAGAAGAATCATGTGATACCTCCTTAGCCAAGCCAAGTCTTAACTTCCCTTTTCCCTTACCTTTACTCCTCCGGATAAAAAAGGTCTGTGTGAGCTAATACACATCCCTGCAGACAGATAGCTATGTGTACTTCTGCATGGTATTTTTTTTTTCAGTTAGGTTTGATTTTACTCCGGCTATGTTCAAAGAGCAGCCAAATGCAAGTCAGATCTATGCAAGATGGTATGTAAATGCATGTGACACAGTACTCTGCCAGTAATAATAAAGCCAGCAATGAAGCTGGGTATATGAGCTTAGGATCTGTGAAACCTTAGTGCAGCCACATTGATTCTAGTTTGAACAGGACTTCAGTTAAATCAGCCATGAAAACATAAGCTTATTCCTGCTCTTAGAAGACTATGTAGACAATGACATCCACTCCAGTTGCACTCACTCAGCACAGTTCAGCTCACTCTGTGTTTCAGAAAAGGTATAAATGACTCAGAAAAGCATAAGGGGAGATGATGCAGAATAGTGCAGCTCTGCAAGTTAATGAATCAGGGCAGCGAAGGAACATAGGAGGAAAAAGTCTCTTTAAACAAGCAGAGTTCAAATTGCAGTTCATCTTTTCTTTATGCTTGGAGTTACAATTGCACAAAAAATGAAGTCCCTTATACCAGCGAGGCAGAATCATTTGATATCCAGCAGGTTAATGTCCTTGCAGAATTAGAAAAAAAAGAAAAAAACAAGTGTTGTTTATGTTTTTGAATTATTCTTAAAGCTCTTAGGAAAATCTGAAAAATATGCCATCTAATTTATGGAAGTAACATTAAGTAAAATAAAACAAGAAGCAGCCTTCAAAACAATCTTTAACATTTGATTCATGTTTTTTTCTGACAAAAGAAACAAGGAGGAAAAAGACTAAGAATTTTCAATTAGAAGACATCCCACACTGCCTTTCTAGTCATAGCTACTGTTTCAGGATCTTAGAAACATGCATGTAAGAGACTGTCAGAAACTCTGGTGGGAGAGTAAAGAAGAAACTAGTAAACTGTCTACAGAGTTATTATCTGACTCTATTTCCAGCTTGGAATTAATTTAAGCTCCAGTGTCAGCCAAGCTTAAGGAACAAACCAGAAGCCTATGAGGAACTTTTGCATTCGACTGCTTCTTGTTGGACTTAATTGAATTATAAGATCTGAATCAATAGCTTACCACTGAATCATTTGCTCTATTTTCAGTTTATCCTCATGGGCTGGTGAAGTGAACATAATTTTTGAAAGCTAAAACTTGATTTTTACAAGTTAGTCCAATAAACATTATAAATGTCAACTTGAGAGGCTGGGATTGTATCTACTGCCTAATCTAAATGAATTAAAAGCATATTTAGAAATTGCTTTTAAAAAGTAACTAACAGATCTCCACAAATGTAATTCAAATGCAGATCTTTTCAGGATATAATTATTAATTGTTTTACAGCACTCAGAAGTATGAAGTGCCTTAGAGGAAATATAACAAACTATTCCCTCCCAAGACTGAGTCCTGAGCACAAAAAGCAGCTTCCAGATAAAATTCCCTTCCACCACTCACCAGAGAGACTGGTGGCTAACATTACCCAGCTACTCATAGGTCCCTGATGCAACACACCCTACAGAGTACAGGGAGAATTGCTTAATTCAGGACAGTTTTCCTATACATGCTAATCTCTGAAGTCAGGGAACAGCCAGAACAACAGTAATAATACTCTCTAACCTTGAACAGCCTTAAGTTGCTCACTTATAAGCCCAACAATAAAGTTTGCTTTTTGCCACGTTATTGAAAGATTAGATAATGCTAAACAGTATGCAAGGATACATTTTTATTTTTCTCCATTTCTTTTAGATTACCTTTCTATTTCTCTTTTTATTTTTTATTTTTTTTCTTCATCTATTTTTTTATTTTCAATCCTTTTCCTAACTAGCTTTTCTTCATATAGTTCTTGCCTTGCAGACCCCCAACTTACTTTCGTTTCCATTAGTTTCTCTTTCTTCCCATATTCACACCATACTCTTATACTTCATATCAGATTTTCCCTTCCATTCCTTCCTACCTAGTCTTATACAACACAGCAAAGTGTTTTCTTCTCTTATCTATTTTTTTCTTTAAATACCAACTCATCTTTCTAGTTTTCTTCCAGCCAGTCCACATATTTTCCTAAAGAAACCTTTGTTTTCCACACTATTGCTTGAAAAAGCTCCTCTACAAAAGCAGTGCCTCATGGTTGCTTTCTTTTCTTCCAAGCTGGTGTCTTTCCAATATATTACCTCTCTGTAGGCACTACCAGTGCTTTATTCCTCCACCTCCCCATCTCTTCTTATCCTTTCTGTTCTCTGGAGGTCATATTTGCCTTCTTCCCAGACCTTTTTCTTCCCATGGAGTCTTCTCTCTTTTGGCAATTCTTAGCTGTCCTCACTGACTTTTCTCTTTGACTCCATTCCCACAGAACTTCTTTCATCAATAGCTACCCCTCCCCACTTGTTGTTCCTCTGGTCAATGGTTCTTGACTTCAGTCTATGTCTTCCCACCACTTTCCCACTCTCCCTCCCCCTTACAATGTGCAACTGGTTCAGAGAAGTCAGCATGCTTGTTGGCAGTGGTGTGTGAAACAGCTCTTGCTAGACTTTTCCCGTGCTATGTCTCCCCCACAGACATTTCCATGATATATTCCTCTGAGGAAACTCCCCCTTTGCATAAAAATGCTAAAACTAAATATAGTTCTTGCTTTCCTAAATGTGACTAGGATAAGGATAATACAAGTGCAAACACAAGAGAGTAGACTTAATCACTTCTGGACAAAGTTGTTTAGCATTTTATGTGTCTTTATGCAAACATTTCCTTTAGATAAGGAATAGCAATCATTAAGTATCAAAACAACTCTAATGTGTGAAAAAATAAAATTACTGTAAGAAATTAATCCTTGGCCAGGTGCTGACTAAAGTATAAGCTATCATCAGTGTTATATAACTAAATAGACATTTATAGATATTCTCTGATACACAGAAGATAGAATAAGTTTTAGGAAGTGTCAGTGCAGACTATGCCTTTTAGATTACTGAAAGATGCTAACATTTTGCAAATGAGTATCTGGAGTTAATGTTGCAAAAGGAAAAAAAAAGAGAGAGAGAGAGAGAGAAAGAAAAAGAGAGAAAGCAGAGACCAATAGTCAGTCATTGCTCTTGATAATTATTGTCATCCATCTTTCAAAAATGCTAAGTTTTTTGCTGCTTACACATTTTGCATTCACTGCTGCATTTCAACAATTTCCCAAGCAATTCAGGATTCAAAAATGTACACCTCTAAAACAGAGTCATTTGTTTCACTTTGCATAATAATCACTTTTGTTTTAATGGCTTATGATATCTCATTTGTGCATTTTCATTAAAGAATGGTACTTTAAAATATCATGAAAATATGCAGCAGACAATCAGAGGATGGAACTCTTGGTGGTAATGAATGAATTATTTGCAAGTATGTTTCCAGCATCATAAGCATACACAGCCACAGTAATGAGCCATAAGAACAGAATGATGCTAGCTTCATGATTGTTTAGACAGCTATTCTTCATCTGTGTTGTAACAGAAGGAGCCACACAGAAGAAAGTCATAGTTATGCGCATGACTATATACGGAGGAATAGCTGTTAACTATATATTGGCATTGGATAAGTGTCTAATTGGTATATTTTCCACACACAGTTTGCTTCACTGGCTAGGTACATGCATTCAACTAAATAATGGTAACAAACCACATAACTGACTAACTAGTCATGATGGAATGTCCCCTCCATAGGATAAAGTTGTCTCTACCATGTCCTGTGATGTAATAGCAATAACTGCTAGTGAAGGAACCCTGCACACTATCAGTCTTTAATTTTTGCCTATTTTATGACGGAAAATGAAAAGCAGACAGGAGAGAGAGGTTTGGTGTCTGTAACTACACAAAAGGACTATGCTAACTATGAATGGCATCATTTAAAATATTTTAGATGTGTAGTTAAAGAATGGGTTGAAGCACACTGAAAAATGTGTTTGCAAGTCAATTACACAGAGATTGAGTTGCTCAAAGTATATAATTTCAACATTTATTTATTTTTTTTAAATACACATCTTGTGAAGGTGGTAGGTGAGTAAGCTGATTTACTGCACCTGAGAAAACCTAAAAACTCACATCTGACTATCAAATTGCTTATTCACACACTTTTTTTTTTTTTTTAATACAGAACATCCATCCATCCTTCCAAAATTAAAATTTAAGTAAAGGTGTGAACTTGACAAAATACAGAAGTAAGAACAAAATGGATAGGTCCCAATCCTGCAGAAAGGCATGTCCAGAAATGTAAAGAAATGATGACCTGTTTACAAAGCACATTAGAAAGAACACTGCAAAGTAAAGAGGTTTTCATTCAGGAAATAGAAACAGAGAATACAATAAATGGAAAAACATTATTCATGCATGTTGGATAACTTATTGCTATTATCATTCCTAACAGAAATATACAGGAAAATGCTAAGAGTGAGTAAAATGTCAACCGGGAGATCAATGAAAAAGTTGCCATTAAATGAAGCAATGGAGAAACAAAGATCCAGAACAAAAGATTCACAGCAGAAAAAGAAAGAACCGAGGAAGCTGTGTATACCAACATATGCTCTTCAATGACTTTGACATTAGTAGAAGTTTCAAATGTCTCAAACCTATTTTCTTTAGAAAAAAATTCCTCAGGAATATAGGTTTGGATTTCATTTCACTGTGAAATGAAAATTGCAAAATGAAAAATGCAAAATGAAATGAAAATTGCTAATTATTGAGTCATGTCACACAGTTAGACACATGAACAAAGGCCATTCAACAATGAGACTTTTTAGGTGATTAATTACTTTTTAGCACTTTTGGATAATATGCAAAGACAGCATCTTTCAGAAGAAAACCCAGCAAAAAAAATTGGTGCTATTTTTCATGCTTTTTATAACATTATTGCTCACTAAGAAAGATGACCATCTGAGCAACAGTGATATACAGAAGTGTGTAAGGAAGTCACTAAGGGTCTTAGTGTTCCTATCAATGCCTGCATGAGTCATGCAACAGTCTTTCATTAATGCTAACCTGAGTTTTGCATATAAATCCTCTGCTCATCAGTGGGAAAATAGACCCCAAAGTGTTTGATTTAATTAATCTCTTGCCTGTGCCTTTCACTATGGAAATAATCTAAATAATGCATAGGGACAAAGTATTAGGTATCTTTCTACAATTGCAACATGATTAATTATAATGTCTAAGCCCTTAAACATTAAGTTGAATACTAATTTGATGGCAGAATCTGGAATTGGGCCAGTGCAGAGGCCATGTATTTTCTGTCACACTTTTAATGTCACAGGAAAGAAAGAAAACAATACAACTTTGGCTGCTATTTATGGATACCATTTGTGTAGAGTAGGATCCTGGAATTGTATATACTCTTTTGAACAAAAGAACAACATTTTAGATCCTCATCATTCGATCTGATAAGGAAACTTCAGTTTTACGCTGTTTCAAGAGCCTTATGGTCCATAAGGAAATGTTTCATACATACAGAATATCTATAATTGCAAATACTGCTCATGGAATGAAAAGGACAAAGGTCTGGCTAGCTGATGGCTGGTTTATTAAAAGATATGATAATTATTCAGGGTAAAACAGTCATATGACCATCTGATGCCACAGACAAAGTTTATGTAAGTGTTGCTATGACAATCTGATGCCATTAATATGCATCAAAGTAAATTATCACTTATTTTCAGTTGACAGTAAGGATTATGTGACAATATGAGAATAATGCTGAAATGACCAAACAACCTATTATACTTAATTTCCATTCCCATTAGGAGTCAGCATCACTGACTAACTGAAGTATGCATTACCATAGATTCTGAAGTGCTCCAGGCAGTTGTGTTTGGAGACAATTTGCTTTGTATATGAGTGCCCCATATATTCGTAATTAAAATGACAAGCTGAAGTTTTCATAGCAGGAAAAGAAAACACTAAACCAGTCAGTCTGCCTTTCGGTTAAGACTGGCAAAAAGGCAATGGTTGTTAGGGGAATTAAAAAAAAAAAAAACACCAAAAACTAGTACTCCCATAGAAACAGTAGTTGGCATATCAGTCAGACCACTGGATACGTGCCAGTTCCATTTGCAGTAGATCTGCTACATGCAGCGCTGAGCCCAGGCCAACTTCAACAATGGGTCTGGATGATGTGCTGCCACAAGTGCCCCAATCAACACCCTCTTCTCCAGCCTGTCTGGGATCACTGCACATTCCTGCTGCTTCACAGATGTGCCTGTATCACTTACCTGCAGCGCCTACAGCTGCAGGGCGAAAAATATGAAAAATACTTTGCTCTGTTCAGCACCAGAGGCTCCTAGTGGCACCTCATAAAGTGAAGCAGAGGGATGTCTGTTTTCTGAACTTGGTGGACAATAACCTCCCCAAATCCCCAGCGCTCCTGTTGCAAGCCCCTTGATGCCTGTTTGTCACCAGAGGCCTGGAAGAATCCAGTATAAAACAAAACCAGATAAAGCTAAGATATAACGAGGTACAGCAAGTAGGGAGCTTATTATATTTATTTGTCCGCAATTTGCCATTCATTATGTTCTCTTAAAAAGGTGTGGTGGTTCAAAACGGAGGAAAGCTGGTTGCTTGTCCTGTGCTGCATGCTATGTTCTGGGAGGATGGAGGAGGGGAGTATAGTGCTTTCCCTGGTAGCAAAAGAGCCGTCACCTGGGAGAAGCTAGTAGCGTTCACAGTGTGCCTGACAGGAGAGCGAAGTGGGGAGCATGCCGTACCAGCAGAGACCACAATGCCCCTGAGAGGAGCAAGGAGCACATGTTCTGCCTAAGTTTTTAAATTGATTTGTTCCAGTTTATGCTGATATCCTTTTTGGTGTTTTGGGAGTTCATTTTAAGAAAAACTTTCAGGGCTTATTCCCGTACAGAAAACAAAGAAAGGAACCGTTTTAGGGGAATTAGTAGGAAGTTACCAGAACCGACTGTGCGAGGGAGTTAGATTATATTATGAAGGGAGTTGTTTCGTACCCACCTTGTACCATAGTGCCCTGTGCAAATGCAATTCTATTAATATAGTCACAGTGACTGGATTTGCCCATGTATGTTCCTAAATTTTGTTGCCTGGCACCACACTAACATGGGATGAAAAAAATAAAAAAAAAATCAATGTGTAACACAATAATACAGCACTCCTCTCCTCAGTAATATACCACAGATGTTTCAGAGAACAAAGTGATTTTCCACAACAGGTCATACATGAAATATATGAAATAAAAGCTATTGCTGGTAAATGGTCTGTCTGTTCCACAGAAACTATTTTCTTTTCCTCCTTCCCTGTGGCTCTCACTTCACTATATAAAGGGACACTGTCAGTTTATGTTATGCTTCTGCCTGAAAATGTCAAGCTTAGTGTACCACATACACTAACTACAAAGACTACAACTGAAAGAAGTTAACAGGAAATAAATATTTTCTTTTATTGTTTCAAAGAGTTAAGTCTTTGTATGTGACAGCATACTCAGCAGATTTCATTTTTTCTCTTGTGAAATTATTGCTGGAATTGTTAAGAACTATCAGCTGGGAAACACATTTTTAAGAAAATCATAATATTAACAGAATGTGTTGTTCAGATAATATGTTTCTTTTCAGTAAGCCATTAAAAATTTACTTGCTCTGATAGTGTCCCAAGGATTAAAAAATAAAATAAAATAAATCTGTAGAAAGAAAAAGATAGCTTATTTTCTGTAGAAAGACTGTCCTGGCTGCTTCTTTGTAGACTACACTTTGTTAACATCCTTTTTCTTCTGTGGCCTTCTCTGCCACAATTACTGGTGATAGGCTGTAATTCGAGGAATGTCTGCGTGGCAGCAACTGCATGTTTTAAGACTCTGCATTCTGTGAGAGTAGACAAACTGTTCACTTATCAGTCATTGTAGCACCTTCTACAAAACACACTCCTTTGAAATACGCAGTGTATAGAAGGCAGCTGATAAAAGCCACAGCTATTTGAAAAGGTGCAATCGTCAAATCCCTTTTGAGTTACCAGTACAGTAGCCTCTTTGTACTTGCAGCACAACAGACTTACCTTGATAACAACCTTCCATGACAATCCTGGTCTGTGCAGAATCCTCAGTCTCCAAAACATTTTACACACACCCAAGTTGTCTTCCCAGATGGACTAACTCTGAGTCCTGTTATAAATATACCCTCATTCCTCATACTGTTTATTGAGACCTTCTTTTGTACAAGGTGCCAGAGTAGTGGAAACGCTTATAAATATCCATCCCATTACTTTATTTCCTCTTACCCCAAGGTAGAAGACACAGCATATAATAGAAAAATGAAATAGAAATTAAACATAGATTCAGATTTTATAGTTTTTTTCTTTTAAGGTTTCCCTATTACAGAAGCGACTGAAGTTTCTGTGTGGAATAATAGTTAATAAAGAATAGAATAGAACAGAACAGAACAGGAGCAGAATAGAATAATGTTAGATAAAATAATCTCACCTTCATCAGCCCTTTCTCAGAAAGAACATCTTCCGGATATAGTCACCACAAGTCCCCTCAAAAAATCACAGAATCACAGAATCGCTGAGGTTGGAAGGGACCTCTGGAGATCATCTAGTCCAACCCCCCTGCTCAGAGCAGGGTCACCTAGAGCACATTGCACAGGATTGCATCCAGGCGCCTTTTGAATATCTCCAGAGAAGCAGACTCCACAACCTCTCTGGGAAACCTGTGCCAGTGCTCTGTCACCCTCACAGTGAAAAAGTTTTTCCTCATGTTCAGATGGAAGCGTCTGTGTTTCAGTTTGTGCCCATTGCCTCGCGTCCTGTCGCTCGGCACCACTGAAAAGAGTCTGGTCCCATCCTCTCGACACCCTCCCTGAAGATACTTGTACACACTGATAAGATCTCCTCTCAGCCTTCTCTTCTCCAGGCTAAACAGGCCAAGCTCTCTCAGCCTTTCCTCATAAGAGAGATGCTCCAGTCCCTTAATCATCTTTGTAGCCCTTCACTGGACTTGCTCCAGTAGTGCCACATCCCTCTTGTACTGGGGAGCCCAGAACTGGACGCAGTACTCCAGATGTGGCCTCACCAGGGCTGAGTAGAGGGGGAGAATCACCTCCCTCGACCTGCTGGCAACACTCTTCCTGATGCACCCCAGCATACCATTGGCCTTCTTAGCCACAAGGGCACATTGCTGCCTCATGCTTAACTTGGTGTCCACCAGCACTCCCAGGTCCTTCTCCACAGAGCTGCTCTCCAGCAGCTCAACCCCCAACCTGTACTGGTGCATGGGGTTATTCCTCCCTAGGTGCAGGACCCTGCACTTGCCTTTGTTGAACTTCATGAGGTTCCTCTCTGCCCACCTCTCCAGCCTGTCCAGGTCTCTCTGAATGGCAGCACAGCCCTCTGGCGTATCAGCCACTCCTCCCAGTTTGGTATCGTCGGCAAACTTGCTGAGGGTGCTCTCTGTCCCTTCATCCAGGTCACTGATGAAGAAGTTGAACAAGACTGGACCCAGTACTGACCCCTGGGGGACACCGCTAGCTACAGGCCTCCAACTAGACTCTGCACCGCTGATCACAACCCTCTGAGCTCTGCCATTCAGCCAGTTCTCAATCCACCTCACTGTCCACTCATCTAGCCCACACTTCCTGAGCTTGTCTATGAGGATGTTATGGGAGACAGTGTCAAAAGCCTTGCTGAAGTCTAGGTAGACAACATCCACTGCTCTCCCCTCATCTACCCAGCCAGTCATTCCATCATAGAAGGCTATCAGATTGGTTAAGCATGATTTCCCCTTGGTGAAGCCATGCTGACTACTCCTGATCACCTTCTTTTCCTCCACATGTGTGGAGATGGCTTCCAGGATGAGCTGCTCCATCACCTTACCAGGGCTGGAGGTGAGGCTGACTGGCCTGTAGTTCCCTGGGTCCTCCTTCTTGCCCTTTTTGAAGACTGGGGTGACATTGGCTTTCTTCCAGTCCTCAGGCACCTCTCCTGTCCTCCATGACCTTTCAAAGATGATGGAGAGTGGCTTAGCAATAATGTCCGCCAGCTCCCTCAGCACTCATGGGTGCATCCCATCAGGACCCATGGATTTGTGGGTGTCAAGTTTGCTTAAATGATCTCTAACCCACTCCTCCTCCACCAAGGGAAAGTCTTCCTTTCTCCAGACTTTCTCTCTTGCCTCCAGGATCTGGGGCTCCTGAAGGCTGGCCTGAGCAGTAAAGACTGAAGCAAAGAAGGCATTCAGTAACTCTGGCTTCTCTGTATCCTTCGTCACCAGGGCACCCACCCCATTCTGCAATGGGCTCACATTTTCCCTAGTCTTCCTCTTGCTGCTGACGTATTTGAAGAAGCCCTTCTTGCTGTCCTTGACATGCCTTGCCAGATTTAATTCCAAACGGGCCTTAGCCTTCCTCGTCGCATCCCTGCATACTCTGACAACGTTCCTATATTCCTCCCAAGTGGCCTGTCCCCCTTTCCACTTTCTGTATACTTCCTTCTTCTGGTTGAGTTTTGCCAGGAGCTCCTTGCTCATCCATGCAGGTCTCCTGCCTCCTTTGCTTGACTTCCCACTCATAGGGATGCACTGCTCTTGAGCCTGGAGGAAGTGATGTTTGAATATTAACCAGCTCTCTTGAACACTCCTTCCTTCTAGGGCCCTCACCCATGGGATTCCTCCAAGTAGGTCCCTGAAGAGGCCAAAGTTTGCTCTCCTGAAGTCCAGGGTTGCTATCTTACTTGGTGCCCTGCTGCCTCCTCGCAGGATCCTGAACTCCACCATCTCATGGTCACTGCAGCCAAGGCAGACCCCAACCGTCACATCTTCCACCAGTCCTTCTTTGTTTGTTAGTACGAGGTCCAGCAGCACACCTCTCCTTGTTGGCTCCTCCACCACCTGTGTCAAGAAGTTGTCACCAATGCTCTGCAGGAACCTCCAGGACTGTTTGTGCCTAGCTGTGTTGTCTTTCCAGCAGATATCAGGGTGGTTGAAGTCCCCCATGAGAACCAGGGCCTGGGATCGTGAGGCTACTTCCAGCTGTCTGTAGAAGGCCTCATCGACTTCCTCTTCCTGATCAGGTGGCCTGTAGTAAACACCCACAACAGTGTCACCTCTGTTAGCCTGCCCTTTGATCCTTACCCATAAGCTCTCGACTCGCTCTTCATCCAGCCCTAGGCACAGCTCAATACATTCCAGTTGCTCTCTCACATAAAGAGCAACTCCGCCACCTCGCTTTCCCGGCCTGTCTTTCCTAAAAAGCACATAGCCATCCATGACAGCACTCCAGTCATGCGAGCTATCCCACCATGTCTCTGTAATGGCAATGAGATCATGGCCCTGCGACCGCACACACATCTCTAGTTCTTCCTGTTTGTTCCCCAAGCTGCGTGCATTGGTGTACAGGCATTTCAGAGAGGTGATCGAGCATGCAGGTTTCCCAGGAGGGGTAAAAGAGGGTCCTCCATAGCCACATCCCATGTGCACTTCCCTGGCTGCATTCACCTGTTGGAGGCATCCTGACTTGAGCAGTCTTTTGCCAGCTACCCTGTCACTATAACTCTCCCCTTCCCCCGTCCTTCCTAGTTTAAAGCCCTCCTTACCAGGTTGGCCAACCTGTTGGCAAAGACCCGCGTGCCCCGCCTCGTGAGGTGGATCCCATCTCTTGCCATCAGTTTTCGATCTTCAAACAGGGTCCCATGGTCGTAGAAACCAAAACCCTGTTGCCAACACCAGCAGCGCAGCCAGTCGTTAACCTGGAAAGTCCGTCTCCTCCTCCTCTCATCCATCCCCCTCCCTGGCAGGATTGAGGAGAAGATGACCTGGGCTCCCAGACCCTTGACCACCATCCCCAGAGCTCTGAAATCCTGCTTGATGGTCTCCAGTTTGCCCTTGGTGTCATTGGCGCCCACATGGAAGAGCAGCAGTGGGTAATAGTCCGAAGCATGGACAAGCCTAGGCAGTCTTTGCATGACATCTCTCACACGAGCCCCCGGCAGGCCACAAACCTCTCTAGACAAGAGGTCAGGTCAGCAGATAGATGCCTCCGTCCCCTGCAGCAGGGAGTCCCCCACAACAATCACCCGCCGCTTCTTCCGGGCATTCTGGCAGGGCACAGGGTCTGTTGTCCCAGGTACTTCCCTGGCAGCCATGTCCATCTCCTCCTCATCCTGGAGGGCACTAAACCTGTTCTTCAGCTTCAGGTCTTCAGCAGGAGTAGGAGCCTTTCTCCTCCCACAAGCAGTGACCAGTTTCCAGCCTTCTTCTACAATGTTATGATGTACCGTTTCACACGGCACAGAGCCCTCTGGCAACTCCACTGCTGCGGGGGGTTGGGACTCCCGAAGCTGCACAGTCTCCGAGAATACCCTGTCTATCTCTTGCTCATCTTCTCGGATGCTGTGCAGCCTACTGACCTCCTCCCGTAACTCCCTTACCTGACGACACAGCTCGTCAACAGCAGCACACCTCCTGCAGGAGAGCTGGCTGCCAGCCCAGGCCTCCCGGAGAGGCCCCAAGCACTCCCTGCAGCCTGAGACCTGTAGAGCTGCATCTGCTGTCAGAGGGTCGGTCTGGGTCCCAGCCTCTGACACAGCAACTCCAACAGCCACTGGGGAACGCGCTGTGCGGCGTGTCACGACCATACTTAAGGAAACGTACACCACAGGGAACAGAAACGAAGGTACCTTCGTGCGTCCCTTCGCACGCCCTTCTGCGCAAACTGCTGCGCAAACTGCTGCGTCTGTTCTCTGCCTCTGTTAGCTGCACTCTGGGAGCTGTGTTCTAGGCCTGGCTCTTATATAGGCCTCTCCCTAGCACTGACTCACAGGGTGCTTGACCGCCCTAATCAAGGGCCACTGGGATCAAAGGCCCCAACTCCCTCTGGTCAGGGGCAACCCAGAGAGCTCGTTAGCAGCAGCCACTCCTAGCTAGAGCTTTTCCCACGAGATTTTCCCAGGAGAAGTCAAGGCCTCCTGCAGTTGTCCTTGCCTAGCTTCCCCTTTCCTGTTCACAGCAATCACCTCCTAGGTCCTCGGGGGTCCTCAGAAAGCCCACAACTTCCAACAAGATCCTCAAGGAAATGGAAAAGAGCCTCAGGCCCTTTTCTGAACTTGGATTCATGCTTCAGACTGCCAAAATGGGTTGTGATTCCAGTACCTTAGCCCCTTGACCTCCAGATATGGAATCCAAGATTTAGTAGCTTTGTGTAGTATAAAGACTTGGCATCATCTGGATGTCAGAGAATTATATAATTGAATTTTTCTTGCTATTAGCTTCCTAAAACCCTTTGATCAAGAATTAGGTAATTAAATTACCACTGGTCCTGTATATTGTTGAACAAACTTTCATCTTTTATGCTGTCCAATTAAAACAATATTTCTTTTGCACCTGAATAAATATTTCTTATTCATTGAGATTTAGTACTTACAAGATCTTTTGCTGTGAAATTCATTTTTTTAATCATTTGAAACTCAGCCGTTTTTAAGTAATGAAGTCGTATCTTTCACATTCGTTTTGTGAATGCGTCTTTGAACCTACAAATAGTTGTACAAACTCTGAAAGTTCAAGCTAGCTTCAGCTAAAAGCATTATTTTTTTCCTGGGTTCTGAGATATTAATAAGTATTATATTTTTTTTTAATACAAAAAATCAATAACCCATTTACAGATATTTTATATACATACTCTACTTCTCTGATAAATTAAAGTCTGCTAACACACAATGACACACAAGAACATACACTACTGTATATTTTTGTGATGGGGAACACTATAGTCTGACTTCTTATGAACATTACCATGCATAATACATTTACCTCTATCTCCAAGACAGAATCTTATTTTGTCATTTAGGAGATCAGAGTCATTTAAAAATATCTACCCAAAATAAGCAGGGAAGAAATTCCCTTTTTGGAGTTACATTTTCATAGAAATGTGACCACAAATTAAATCAAAGTTAGAATCCATCTGTTTGATGGATTTTTTTCTTTGCAATGAAAGAAACAGCTGAGAAAAAGGAAGGTTCATACCATGTGACAGAATTCTTTGCAGACCTCTAGCAAATGCATCATAGACTGCAACTAATCAATCTCTCTTTCTTCACAGTACAAAGCAAAATCAGAAAAGCTGTCTCCTTTAATCAAAAATATGAAAACCTGTCACTGAATTGGACTTGGTCAGGTAGGATTGAGATGCATGCCAGTGACCCCAAGTGCACAGAATGGTGCTAAAAAATACCAAAAATTGTTTACATGATGAAAGTGCTGGAATACATAGTATTTTATGTAATTACCAAATATTTACTAGATCTGGAGACTTAAATAGTAGAGAATTCATCTGCTCTGCCAAGTTGAAATGCATCAAGTTATATGTCATGTAACTTTTCTAATGTAATAATCTGTAAACCTACTCTGACAGTTCTCCTGGTAAGGTTGTAATTATTGCATTCACTGACAGAGGCAGTGCATATTGGCATTCATTGCCAGAAATCCTTAAGCTGAGCTCCTGGGTTGATCAATTTTGAAAGAATAAAAATACGCTGTTTTTTGGAATGAAGAATATCAAATCAGATTTTTGTTTCATTCAAAAAATGAAGTAAAATATTGCCATTGGAATATGTATAGTAAGGTTATTAACTTGTAAGTGATTTTACATTGACTTAATATATTATGACACATGAATTTCAGTTTAAATATGAAGAGATTCAAAATTATGAACACTGTGATGATACCACTTCATTTTGTATGACCCTGTTTTTGAAGATTTTGTTCATGAAGGTTTTACAGTATTTATAAAGAATTCATCACATGATATTGACTTCTTTCTTGCCTGCCACTGCTTTTACTGTGAAGAAAAAGCTTGATTTCAAAAGCGATCGGAAAGCATAAAAAAAAGAATGAGCATCTATCACCAGGGACACCAAGAACACCAACCACCTTCTTGAGAGGTATATTGCAGAAAGGAGAAGAAAAGCTACAAAGTACTGCCAGACGTGAAGGGACGTTTGGGGGTAGTGATGCAACAGTGGGAAGGCAACTAAGCAAAATCAGAATACCTGTTAGAGAAAAGGAGAAGGAAACTAGAAAGCAGAAAATTATTTCAGACTAAGGAGAAGAAGAAAGTGAGAAGTATAAATCTAAAAGTCAAAACAGCATCAAAATGTGCATTTTCTTAAGAAAGTAAAAACTTATTTGGTAAAGACAATTAAATATATGAACATTTTGCTTAAATTGTTTTGAATCTGTTGTAGGTGTTCCAGCATGTGCCTGTGAGTTGGAAGAGGAGTTGTCTACAAGGGAATGAGACAAAAGTACCTCTCATTTACTGAGGCAATGAAGCAGCAGTCCTGCTCTGAAACTATCTATGAAATGATCAGTGCTTTCTCTTTTTTTCCTCCCTCACTCTTTGTATATACAAACACACATATAAGGCAAAAGAAGACTCATAGAAATGTATTATAGAGTGCATGAGAAATTAACATTCTTCAAATTCAGAAGTGAAAATGTGTATCCACATTCTGGGCATTCTGAAAACTTACATTTTAGGGAAAAGGTTAATATCCAAAACTGCAGCATAACACACAAGGTGAGCTGGTCATTTAAAAGAAGAAGAACCACATGAGTAAAAATCAGTCCCCAAACTGTAGGAGAGTCTCTAGCAAGTCTGTGAAAGCCAATAAAATATTGATAAAACTCCTGCCTTGCAAATTTATTTGTAGGTCCTTAATAATTGAGCGCACTTGTCCAAATAGGCTCTGCCTCCCAGACCTCCCACCTTGATATAATTAACTTGAATGAGCTTCTCTTCATCATGAAGACAAAGGTGGAAAAAGTGATGTAACTGCTATCCATCTTATGCAGAGTTTGTACAACCTCTTCTTTATGACTGGTTTCACACACTGACTAATAGACACTTTCCACTTCAGACTTTAATTAAAAGCTATAAAAGCAGTGAGCTGTAGGCCATGAATGTGTTGGCAACAAAAAAGTGCTATTATATAGTGGGAAGATCAAGCACTGTACAAATTTAGTGTGAAACTATGTTAGATCCATATGCCTGCATTTAATATAATTCTAAGATCTACATGGTAGCAGTGGGAGTACTAAAATAAAGCAAAATGTCAGTTAAAGCCAGGACATACAGTTTAAGCATAATCATGTTAACTCAGAGATACATGAAATATATTTCTTTTTTCAGATATTTTAAATTAAAAAAATCACAGTAAGTGAAAAAAATAGGTTTTTTTTTCTGAGTGCAGCTGAAAATAGTTCTATAAAATAAATTGTTATAGGTTGTTCTCTAAACTAAATCATTAATTTAATTTAATCCTGGTGAACATGAATTTTATTCAAAAATGGCATAGATTAGAATTGTACGAGTAATTTAGAACAAATAGTGTATTTAGTCATATATTGTCAATAAATGAGGCAATTTTTTTTATTTATTGTTCATATCATCTAATACAAAATTTATTAGAATCCTTTTGATGTGGATTTTCTGTGCATTCATAATAAACACCTGATATTTGGAATTTAATCTAATTTTGTTGGAGAAATGAATCACTCTGTATAACTTAGTTTCCTGTTAAGATCAAGGTAACATTTAGTGTAAACTCTCAAAATATTTAGTATCAACTTAACAAAAATAGTTGCATATTTTAAATTTAATTTAACATGAATTATTAAGAATCAATCAAAATATATTTTTTACTATTTCATAAAGAAATAACACATGACCACAAACATAGTCAAAACAATTTTATTTAGTAATCCTTAAAAATATTTGATAAATTCTTTAACTTGGTTTTCTGCTCTTTTCTGTAAGTAAAAAGAACATTCTGTTCCTACATACGAAAATTCACAGCTAATTTTTATACTACATGGATTACTTAAAATGATGATATTTAATTTATGATTTCAGTTATCATTTTGATTCTTTGAACCATCAGATTTATTACAATGTTCATCAAGTTCCAGGTAATATATTTATTCATAATTCACTCTGGAGTACTGTGATGGAGTACATCATCAGTGTGCATTTGCTTACATCTCCTACGTTTCTAGCTCTATCGATTATTTACTGAAAATGATTGCAGTTACAGAACATGCAAAATTCATATAGAAAGACAAGTCCACAAGTCAACATGAGCTTTAACTGACATCTGGCTCACCAGCTCAACTGCTTTTGATTGATAACCAGAGCATCTAGTTATTTAAACAAAGAGTCAGTACATCAGGCCATACGATGCTGTTGTGTAGCAGCTTCTCTATGGAGTCTCTTGGGGAACTCAAACACAGATGATTTCTGAAATCCAGAATTTCTTTGTGGACAAGAGAGTTTTAAGGTCTGTTCTGTTCAGACTACTTAATATCTCTGTTCAAAAACAGAGTCATCAGAGAGGGTGTATATATTGTACATAAAAGCAAATTCAGTAAAGCATTATATGTCTTTGTCCTTTCATCTCTCTCCCAAAAAGGAAACTTGAGACTGACGTCTCAAAAGCCAAGGCAAATATCTCTGATCTTTCATGTTTGATTTTTACACAGAAGAAAACTATTAGCATGCCTGAAATTACAATGCAGAGTAGAGATGGTTTTGGCTTTGACAAGTAAGGGAAGATACTATCCACATACAGACTTATCTTCTAAATTTCTGAACCAACCTTAACCTCCAGTAATTACTCAGAGCCTTTCTGAGGATGTATACTAACAACTCCACTGGTAGAACAAATAGCTTTGGAGATAAGTATGGTTGTCCTTAAGCAACGCAAAAGGTCTCAGCATCATTCTGTACCATGCAACTTCCTCTAAAGGGTCATTTAATTTTAGAATTTCTTTCTGCTCCATAAAATTATGCCCAAGATCAAAGTGATGCAAAAATATATTGTCATTTTAGCTATAAAATGCCCTTATTTAAGCTTTGAAAAGCTTGCTGAAATGTTATTAGGACACAGATCATGATCTACTAGCAGTATATACTATTAACTGTATAATATTAACTGTATCTCTATTACAGATAAAAAAATAGCCAACAGTAATGGAACAGAGACTAGTTTATCCATTAAGAAACACTACAACAGATCATCTAATAACCAATTATTCCATTGTTTCTAGACAGTATTTTCCTAAGATCCTTTTAGCTAGTTATTTAGCTGGTGAGGCCCTCATTTAACGTCAGAAAATGTCAGCTTATTGAAATGAAATTTTCCAGAGGAAGATACATTTCATTTTCTACAGGAAATGTTTCTTGGACCAAAGCCACAATTTCTGGTCAATACTGTGCATAAGGATATAGATCTTGATGTTTCCTATAATATCTAATATCTGTACATCTGGAGATATAGGATGTAGGCGACCTCAATTCAGGGACTGACCTCAGCTCCCACATTCCAGGTGACTTTTAATACCTGGGTCTATTAGCTGATCTAGGAATCACCTAAAGTATTTCTTCACTGGTTATTTTTCCCAGTAAACTTTGAAAGCTCTTTGTTTCTGGCCTTATTTAAATACAAAGTGAAAACAACAGGCAATATAACTGAGTAGAGGTATTTAAAATAAAACTAATCAAAACAAACCATATACACCCTCTATGTCCAAACATCAATGAATTTCATGCTGTTGTAGTCACAGCAGACAGAAACAGTGAAGCTGCAAAACACGGCAGAAGAATTACAGTGTAATTGGAACTTTCAGTAAGTGAACATCAGGACATGAGCTGGTACAGGATGGTAAAAGGTCATAATACAGAGTAAAACATTCTCAGACTGAATGAGTATAGAAAATAATGCATTCTTAATTCATAGCTGCTAAAAACTATATTCCTCTGTTTAATGACTGTTGTACTACAAAATTCATATCAACATCTCTATTCACTCTCAAATAAACACTAAGGAGTATTTTTTGAGATTACAGTTAAAATTTTAAAACCTTTTCTTGATTTCAGTAGGATTTGTGCTCCTGAATCACACAGAGAAAGCAAACTCTCACCTATTTATTCATCACTAAGATATTCAAAAATATAATGATTCTGTGCTGATAATTTATATTTATTATTAGGATCAGTGAATCCATCTGTAGGTGGAAAGATGGAATATATAATTATTATAAATTATTATAAATTATACAGACCTGTTATAGTCATTGAATTTCTTGTGCATAAAAGAGCGACTGTACAGGGATTCTTTTCCCCACATATAACACAAATTGTCTATTTTTTTTCCAAGTGTAATATCTCTTATAAAATGTCTTCACCTGCTATAAAAATATGCTTCCATTAACTTCAGTGACACCATGTTGATTTACATCAAAGATTCAAAGAGTTTTGTGGTTCATTACAATATCTGCTCAACATCTGAAAATGTTATTTCTTGTGATTTTATACACTTATTTCCCAGCTATAAGTGAAACTGCTAGAAAACATTAAACCCTTTACAGGTATTTACAGATTCCTTTGGAACAATTGGCTACTGACAGCTCTTGTCCAGTGAATTTAACAAGTGATCTGTTGATGAAACTGTCAACTTCTGAAGGGGTATGAACCTTGTATAAGTTTTTCCATTGATTAAGAGCTGATGTCAGTTTAACCAATGTAAAATTATCTGACTTGTGCTTTTAATATTCTTACCCTGGTATATTCTGGAATTTCACAGTATTCCCAATAGTCTCTACAGCTTCCCACCCATTGTCTAACCCAACAACCTGCTCAAAATTGCAGCAGGTTGCCCAGGACCATGTGCAGACAGGTTTTGACTATCTCCAGGCATGGAGACTCTACAGTCTCTCTGGGCAACACATTCCAATGTTCAACCACCTTCACAGTGAAGTGTTCAAAAAGTGTTTTCTTACACTTAATTTGATTTTTTTTTCTTTGTATTTCATCTTGTGCCCATTGCCTCTTGTCCTGTCACTGAGCACCACTGAGAAGAATCTGGCACCATCCTCTTTACATCCTCCCTGAAAATACTTATACACATTGAATAAGATCCTCCCTCAGTCTTCTCTTCTCCAGGCTGAACAGGCCCAGCTCTTGCAGCCTTTCCTCATAAGAGAGATGCTCCAATCCCCTAATCATCTGTGTAGCCCTCTGCTGGACTCTCTCCAGTAGCTCCATGTCTCTCATGTATTGGGGAGCCCAGAACTGGACACAGGACTCCAGATGTGGCCTCACCAGGGCTGAGTAGAGGGAAAGGATCACCTCCCTTGACCTGCTGGCAATGCTCTTCCTAATGCAGCTTGGGATACCAGTGACCTTCTTTGCTCCAAGGGCACACTGGTGGCTAATGTTCAACTTGCTGTCCACCAGGACCCCAAGGGTGTTTTTTGTAAAGCTGCTTTCCAGATGACCAGCCCCCCTCAGCCTGTACTGGTGCATGGGGTTATTCCTCCCCAGGAGCAGGACTTGGCATTTGCTGAACTTCATGAAGTTCCTTTCTGCCCATTTCTCCAGCTTGAATATAGTAAAAACACCAATGCTGCATAGAAGAAATAGGAGCATTTACTGAATATTTATATTCCATATAAGGAAAAAAATATATATTTTTAATATCTAATTATTTCCTTTACACTTTTCACTACATGAAGATGAACATTTAGCCAAAATTTTTGTTTGCCTTTAATGTGAAATTGTATCATATTGGCTACTCTCTTCCTGAGCTACATTCACCTGTGTAAATTTTTCACCTATTTTTCTCATAACTGCCTCCATTCTGTAAAAATTGCCCATAATATAGCACCAACTATATATATTACTGGTTGAGAGAGTCCTACACTTCTATATCTTACTGGTCATGAACATAATCACTGCTGCTTTAATTTCAAGACCCATGGTTAGTTTATCTTTATTCAGATACAAAATAGAGTTTTCATATTGCATATAGTACATTTTGTTTTTAAAGAGTTCACTTTATTTTCTTTAACAGAAGATCCTCTTTTTTTTTTTTTTTGATTGCTGCATGAGATCTTCAATACACATTTCCAAGAAAACATAAGGATGAAGTTGTTTGCAGTTCTGCAGTGTGTGGAGTGCAACCTAACTCTCCATTAGGAATACTTGGACTGTTCTGAAAGAAAAAGTACATATCAGTTTAAAACAAGAAGTTTCTAGCTACAGGGTATATTTTATATCAGATAACAGACACAATATCTATTACCCAGAGCCACATCTAAAACACGTACAAGCAGGTAAAGAAGCAGTCTGACCTGTCAGTTTTTCAAGCAATGCTTGAATAGTCAGACTATTGTAAATCCAAAATGACTGCCTGCTACTAGAAAAATTATTTCTGTCATACATGTAAAATAAAATATAGAAGCATAGGGAGTAGATATGTATACTGTATTTTTATATATGTAATTGTACCATAGAGTGGTCAAACACTGGAATAATTTGCCCAAAGAAGTTGTGAAATCTCCATCCTTGTAGATATTCAAAACTTGACAGGCCATGGCCTGGAGCAACCTGCTTTAACTGGATCTGCTTGGAGAAGCAGGTTGGATTAGATGACCTCTGAGATGCCCTCCAAACTATTTTATTCTATGTTTCTTTGATTCTATAAACACTGTAAATCTCTCTTGAGCATATGAATCCATATGTTTAACACTGAAAGGGAATATGTGGCTCCTGTCATATGCAAAGATTAAAAAGTGTCTCATGACTCTTCTGATCTGTGATTTGTGATAACCCAGAACATATTCTGGAGAGAGATTCTGTGCTTTTAATCATATGGGCTATAAGTGTTGTCTAGACGATTTTAATGTTTTAGGTGGTAGATTATCCAGCCTTGTGATTGAGCTAAGGAAATCTTTTTGGTACCTCTTTTCCTCGCTGTAAGCAACTGCAACTGAAGATGATCATGCTTTCTTTGAAATTAAATTTTCAAGTGCAATTAGAAGCAGATGTCATCATCAGCAGAGATAGTTCAATACTTAAAAAAGAAAGATTATTTGATAGAAATATAACAGCATTACAATAAATACTATGTACAATTATGTTTTGATCCACTCTAATCATTAGCCTCACTGCTGTTCAGCTTTTAATGTCAGCCAGTTTATCTGCCAGGGCGAACTAGTGAAATTTAATAGTGAAATTTGTACATAGGCTTATCTGCTGACTCTCTTCATGCAAACCTGGAGGAGACAATTTACTTCATCAAAAATTATTTATATAGCATCATGTGTGCGTGTCACTTTATTGACATATAGTAAGGCAGCTAAATGCACCCATAACTGTACTTTTTCCATTAAGAACAAAATGTATTTCATAACAATTTTAAAAATCACCTTCCCTTCATTGAAGGCTATATAAGGGCTTAATTAGAATCTTTATTTTCATTGTTATTAGTGCAATAAATTGAATTGATTGAACTTCTTCACTTAAAAAAAAAGTTTATTATGAGGTGCTATCAATACTCACAAACCAGACCTACCTGTCACTGAATTTTTCCATGATTTTTACAGAGAAATTTGCAAAGACTTTTTAATTTTTAGTATAGTTATGGAGAAGGATGACATGCATTATAGAGATAGTCGAACAGCAGAAATGAACTGATTAATTTTCTGGAAGTGATTAATCTGTAGGGATGCTGAGGACCCGTATGAGAAAACACCCTCCTAAGACTGAATAGAAAAAATCAATTCTACCTGTAATCTGATTAAAAGTCATGAATTAATTTTAGCAATGAACAGTTTTACTTGCTTTTCAGTAACATTTGTGAAGAAATGCTGTTTATGAAATTTACTCCAAACCCTTAGGTGCTATGACACTTCATTTTCTCTGTTAGCCTCCCAATCAATAGGCGGCATCCAAGTCCCTTGATTTAAGTGCTTCATCATGCCATAACTGCCATCCACTCTCAAAACAGTTGTTGCAGAACAATTTGGGAGGTTTTCAGACATTTTAATTTGACCACATTAAATATCTGATGAATAATTTCAAATCATAAGCAAATTAATGCAAATCTAAATTCACAAACATGTTGTTAGTAGTCTGGGATTGATTTCACCTAAATTTAGCAGCTCAAGCATCCCTGGAAAAGCAGTATTCATCTATACTATCAGAGTATCTGTTCTAGAGTGGGATGCTGGGTCAACCTTTGGAGTTACTTGTCTCTCTCCATTCGTAATAGGGATAGTTTGCATAAGATTATATGCCTCATCAGTCAAAATTAGGTGAGATAAATCTTAATCTTGGAGACTGAACACCTTTCATTTCATCAAGCTCTAATAAACATATTGAACAAGAAGTCTATCCCTGTAAGCTGAGTCTATTTTGCAAATGTACTCTTGTTCCAAGAATTTTTTTAATGAAACATCGTTCATTTAAATAACAGTGTTTTCTTTTTTTATTATTATTATTTGTAGGGAGAAAATATATTTACATAATCTAATTGAACACACTTGAAAAACTGACTATATACATAATGAACAGATGCAAATGTAAAAACATGGTGGTTTGTGATTCACTGACCACTATGGACTGAATCAAGGGATTTGTGTTCTATACACACAATTAATGTAGCTAGGCAAAGCCCACAATTCGTAGAACTAGAACCACCACTGAAAACCTGTGGGGCAATGTGAACACTGATTCCTTCACTTTTCTTTTACTTATAAAGCATCATTCTGTCAACACTTTAACACTTAGGAATGAACCTACCTCTAAAAACCTGAATGTGAATGAAGAAAACAGGAAATGAGAAAATGGAGTTCCTCTGGTTTGCAAATAAATATTTTTTAAACATTTAGAGAATCTGTGTGTTAGACTAGAACTGTTCTGGGAGGGGTACAATGAAGGAATACAAAGTGCTTTGAAATAGAAAATCATATGCAATAATCTGGATTATATATAATATTTTGTTTTGCTTTTCTAAAACTTTATACATTAATTAACTCTACTTTCAAGAGGAGGTACCTTAATGGTATGTAAAATTAAGCATTATAAAATGTAGTGAGGACTAGGATTTCTTTCATCCAGTTACAGCATGCTAGGCCCATCAATATTTATATTAATTTTTCCCCATAGTCACAAACATTTATTCTATGAATGGGCACAAACTCATTCTCATAATGTGAGAACTATCACAAAAATGAAGATAATCTAACACGTATGTTTCCTCTGTTTTTCTAAAGTGCGTCCATTACAAAGAAATATGGAAGTATTTGTTAAACTATGAGCCTGTCTGACATTGAATACATTTTCTTCAATTGACACAGTCTCAGAAAGATTATGGGCAAAAAATATTTTAAAATTATGATTGCCATGGTAACTACTGGCTGCTATTGTACCAGTTCCACCAGTGATACAGTTTCATTAGGGACAAGCTTGAGCTGTAATGCAGCAAAGGAAAGAAATACTCCCTTTCTCACACCGTGCTGTTTTTTTATTAGCCTTTAAAAACCCACTGTCTTTGAGAAACAGTCACACTATCATTTAAATAATACACTTTTTATAACAATATGTACACACTTATCAAAAAAAGCATTCATAGACTGAAGACCATTAGGTTTCAGAAGCACTATTTTTAATAAAGGCTTTTAACAGTCTAAGTATAGCAATAATGTGCAATCTGGTTGATAAATATGCAGCAAATGACAAATTAATATGTATTGGCCTCATCAACAACAGAGACAAATGTTATTGTAATGTTTTGGACATTGCTCAGCTTTGTCTGTCTGGGCAAAGGCTGATACAAATGGCATATGGATCTGCTTATGGAGAGGTATAAGCTGCCCTCTGCGTGAGGAGAGTGTGAGGTACATCATGGAGTTCAAAAAAAAGAAAAAATCGGGGTTGTTAGACTCGGAAAGAAGTGGATTTTGTTAAGCTGCCAAATCCATTAAACTGTTTAACTATAGAAAAGAGTGTGTTATTGAAATCCCAGTGGGACTTCTGTTTAGATGGTCTGGGAACTGTTTTTCCAGTGGATAGTGTACTTGTACATGTTAAGTTTCCTGATTGCTTTCATTCTTCTCCTTTTAGAGAGGAAATCAAGAATCCATAAGATTTTTTCTTGCAAAATATTCACATGATTTTACAGCTCTACAAAGTTAACAATACATATGATTACGGTGATGACAACACATAGGATTACAAAATAAAGTCTGGCATTTTATTAATTTGCTGAACTATACCTTCTTGTGAAATTGAACAAGTAATGATAGAAAATTAAATAAGCAATGGAACTTTGTTAACACAGAACATACTAAAAATGTTTTTATAGCTAAACAGACACTTTGTGAATATTTTAATCTGTGAAAAGTTTTAATTTTTAGTGTGAAACCCCATATTTAAAGCTGTGAATTAGTAGGTTTTGGCATGTTTGGGGTTTCTTTAGTTAAAATCAAGGGAAAAAAGGTCTTTGAAAATTCAGCTAAGATGCTTTATAGAAGCCATCAGTCAATTGCTGCATTTTTCTGTTGTCTTCAGCTTTTGGCCTTTTTTCTATTAACAGACTTCTTGTTCAATTTATGAATCAGGTTTCCTCTGATTCAGAACAGCCTGCCCTGAGTTATTACTGTACACAATGGGAGATGTACTCTGGTAACTCTAGTTAGAAAGGATCTCCAACTTCAGCTGTTGAGGAATTAAGCTAACTTCATAAATATGTATAAAGAATGAGTTTGGGTTGATTTCCTGCAGGAAGCTGTCAACTATATAGAAGCTAATATTAGTAAAGTGGAAGAAAAAAGATTTTGATTTGGAATTGAAAGCGAATGTGTGCAGAGTTATAAAACACCCTAATAAAGTAAAAAATACACAGGAAATAGTTCGATTGTTAAAATTTTAGAGAAGAAGTTTGAAATTAAAACAATTATTGCTTAATAGCATACTGATTTGAAACAGCAGACAACATGATTTACTGACAGTCATGAAAGAGAAACAAAAACAAACTCCCAAAAAGATATTAAAAAAAATGGAAAAAGCAATAAACAGGATGAAGGTGTGGGTTTGTTGGTTTGTTGGTTTGTTGGTTTGTTGGTTTTTTAACCAGGTGAACAAACTTTGAGGAAGAGGTTTGATCCAAGAGACCAGGATTTAATTTTAACAAATTTATGGTAAATATTTTTTTCTGGAAACAATTCTGGGCCAGCTGTGAAGCAGGGGCCTGCAGAACCTAAAGATTTATTCTCATATAAATAGTTACTTTAATGCAATGAATGCACAAGCCACTGTTGGCCGGTTAGATAGGATAATAATAACTCTCAAAACTGTTTTGAACAGTTCTGCTCAGCTGCTACTAAAACCTCAATTTCAAAACCTCTGAATTAACAAACAGAAAAATAAATGTCATCTTCGGAGTACTGGCAAGGTAACAAGGGCTACTGAAAAAGAAACAGCTTCTAAGAACTTAACAGCTTTCAAGACAAGTGACAAACAGGAAAAAAAAAAAGAGAGAAAGAAAAGGGGTTTTTTTCCACCAAAAAACAATCTGTATCTTCAATCTATTCTTAATTTAGGATAGATCCACCAGCATAACGTCCATGTGCAACTTAACCATTCCACCTCACATACCAAAGATAAGCAAAGAGACATTCGGGGACAGTAAAAAATGAAATAGACATTTGTGTTGTTTTGCATTGACATGATTTTACCAAACAGCAAACTGATGGACTCTCTAGAATTAAAAAGTTTAGTACTCCAAGATTAAAAATATAAAAGACAGTGTAAGTACACTTTAAGCTTCTTTCGGTGCAACTACTGTGCAGTGCTTCCTTCTGAAACTTATAGATCTTTGGAACATGCCACATATAACATCTAATAATCAATTAAAACCTAACTCCTCATAGTGCTATTGTCCACTTTCCTATCGGCACCATATCTAATTAAGATTTCCCAATTGCCAGAAGCCATTTCTATTTCTCTTCTTGTCACTAGCCAAAAGACTAAAAACAGACAAGAAAAGATTGGTACACAAGAAAAATAAAACAATTAATAGATCACTAGGTTTAGCAAAGTGTATAAAGAAAAAGGAGGGATGTGTGCAATATATCTTTCAGTTCAGTTTTGAATTTTCTGAATCTCCTGATGCTGCTCATGGATATTCCTCTGCATTATGTTACAGCAGTTTGAAACCTCTTCTGACTTACAGTGACTATTAAGAATTAACTCAGACACTGGTGGAATAATGTTCTCAAGAAGAACTGAACACCTCTATTTATTTATAATCACGTCTGTCTGTTTTTATGGCTGAGCATCAGACTTCTATCCCACACACTGGTTGGGGAATGCCATTTTCCTACAGTCTCTATTCCCTGCCCCTGAGGCCAAGAAGGTTGCTTTCACCAGCCTGACTACCAAAGCAAAGTCAGAGTATGAGCTAAATACTGCCTGGCTGCCAGCCACAATCCAGCCAAGAACTCCTTTTTGGCTGAATCATGAGAATAGGAAAGGGATGCATTGATTTTCAGTCCCTAGCTTTTGTCCTCTCCTGAAACAAGCTAAAGCCCTCCTAATCACCAGAAACACAACTTAGATCAGCATATTGTTCTTATCTGTGTCTTCAGCCTGTTTTCCAAAGCCAGTGCATTTATGCAAGAGAGTTTCCCCTCCCAAAAGATCAGCCACAATAGCTGATTGTTCAAACAGGAATCTAAAAATACCCTCAACAACAAAAATAAGCTACTCTCTCTCCATGCTTTCATACAAAAACTGTAATACATTCTGCCAAAACTGTCTCCTATCTGGTAACCTTAAAAGCTGTGCAATTTTGGTTTACTCAGTATATACATTTTTCTTCACATCTAAACTTTAATTGACTTTAATCAACAGGCATGAGAGTTCAAGAATACCCAAAATAGTTCAGGCCAAAAATTCATCTAGACTACAATCCTGTCTCTAAGAGTACATCTGTAATGCTAAATAGAACATGGACAGAGAGCTCTGATTGTCTCCGGCTGTTTCACTATTAGCTCACACCCCAATTTTGTTGTGGACTGTTCCACCTCACTTTCTCCAATACAAATATACAATATGAATACAGGCCAGCCTATACTATTGGGCCAGGATCAGTTCCTGGACCTCTTATTTAGCACTATACACCTATACCCTCATGCAGGGCTAGCAGATAGATGCTTAAGCAAAGAGTAAAAATATAGGGATAACCATGGTGCTTTCCAAACTTTCAACATTTTCCCTGCTTAAAGACTGAAATATCTTTCCTCTCGAATTGGAAATTGCTATTTACATCTTTGCTTTAGAAAATAGAAATGGATGGACTTTGCTTACATTTATTTGCCAAATTGGTTTTGAACACATTTGTATTTTTGGCATCTACAACATCCTGTAATAGAGTTGTACTCTTCAGTTATGCATTGTGTGAAAAGTACTTTCTGTTTAAAATCTCTACCTGACAAGGTTATTTGATATCCCTTCATTTATGTTAAACTAAATTGTGAATAATTTAACTATCTTGTTTCATTTTTGATTTTTATGCCAAATCCACCATTCAGTCATACTACTCTATGAAATCACTCCTTGTATGGAAGCCGTTACATACCTCTGATAGTTGAGGCTGCCCTTCTCCATATATTTTATAGTTCCAAAGTAACATATTATAGATGAAGGGACCAGAACTGAATGCAGTGTTCAGGATACAGATTCATTGTGGATTTATACATTGGCATAATGAGCTTTTCTGCTTTGTTCTCTACTGACGTCTTAGTAAATTCTAACATGCTATTTGACTTCTGACTGCTTCTTGAATTCACAATGAAGCTAAGATTTCTTTCTGAAGCAGTAATAATTAATTTAGAAATCATCACTCTATAGAAGATTCAGATGTTTCCTTTTGTAGAAAGTTTAGATTTTATCAGCCTTAAATTTCATCTACAATTTTTGCCTGGTCACTTAGTATTATGAAACTCTTCTGTGAGCATTCTTGGTCTGCTTGAACTTTTACTGTCTTGAATAATTTGTACCCGTGTCAAACATTGTCATTTCACTATTCACACCACTTACCTGAATATTTGAATAAGAAAGCTCAGGAACAAAATTTTATTCATTATAAAAACACTTATTTTTAAATGAAGTGTTTTTATAGTAATTTAAGCAGCGCATACTGTCATGTAGCACTTGTCTAAACTGACATAGCTGCTTTTAGGTCTAGGCTATAATTAATGAGAAAGCACAGCAAATGTAGACTTGACTTTAGTGAGATTTACCAAATGTTTAATTTTAAACCCAGACTTAAGCATGTTGCTGAATAGGGGTGTTAGCTGAGAGGCAAAATAAAAAAAAAAGAAAAGAAAACCATACCTCTATAACAACATAAATGCACAATTTACAACCACTGATGTATCTGTGTATTGAATTTGTAATTGAATACTTAAGTATTCTAATTAAAAATAGTTCTGAAAAACACCACTTAAATATCTCTGATTTCACTTTTTGACTGTTCTTGAGGAATGTTATTAACTCTGTGGACTAAGAAAAATGTTTCAGAAGCCAGCAATACAGGATATCACAGCACTGATAAGAGTAATAGCACAAGCCACTGGATGGCCAGGAATGTTTCATTTCATACTCTACAGTCAATATCTTCTGCATTAATTGCACAAAGTCACTTTTTTGATTTGAAATACTTAATAATGAAGGAAGCTGCCTCTTGCTATGGATTTTAAAAGCTCTGTATGATATGATGGCAACAGTGTCACTGTCAGTTAATAAATGTTCCATTCTCATTGAACAGCAGTGACAGTGTAAAATCACTCAGAAAGCTCCTAAACTAAGAAAAATAAGAGCAGAAGTCATGTATTTCAAAAGTTTTTCTACCAATATATTTTTGCACTTCATAAGCAAGGTTAGGCAAATGCAGCTAACAGTGACTGAACTAACTGTAGGCGAAAATTAGAAAAGGTACAAATAAACACATTTTTCCAAAATTGCGACTGGCTCATACATAATTCAGTAAGAGAACAAAGGCTAAATTATAGGTCACCAGATAAATTAATTACAAATAAGAATTCAGTATTCCCTGCTTACAAGTATGCAAATACTTCACAGTCTACATGGACACAATAAACCTTTTATTCTTGAGGCTTCTACAGCCATGACTACATCAGATATTATGACCCTTGAAAAGTTTAAACTGCGTATTAGATCACTGTGTATACTCTCTTTTTTGAACTGTCTGACCCTGTTCCAAAGAGATTAACATTTGCCACTTATTTTGAGGAGATATGGTCCAGCATTAAACAGTTCATCATTTGAATCATGAGATATTCTTCAAAGCAAAATATGAAACTGAACTGAGTTTGTGTGATACAGCTGGTGAAAAACAGAAGTGGTATGTTCTTCTTTTCATTAGATGTGTAGTAATATACACTACATGGAGTTAGAAATCTTAGAAGGTCCTGGGTTTATGGTAAATTAAAAGGATATATTAGCAGGACAATAAAGAAGGAAGATAGTAAGATAGGTACTGTTTACTATGTGGGCTTTCTATTGCTACATATTTCTGAAAAAGTAATTTGCCTTTTGATTAATAAAAAGAAGGAAAGAATTTTTAAAGAATACTGTGGACTTGAACTTTTTCCAGCGTCTCAGACTAAACACGCTTGGGCATTCTCTACCAGTGAATTTACTATCTCTGTATTTCTGAAAATGAAGAAATAGCAAATGTTCAAATAAACAATCAATCTCAAAGAAAAAAGCAGAAGAATGTATTTATTTATTTCACTTCCGATATGACATTCTGCTGCTTCCATATTTTAGGAACAGGTTTTCACTGTTTCTTTTTTTTTTTTCCTATTTCATAGAAGCCAAGAACACAGCTATTTGCCCTCTCATTAGCAAATGCTACTAAGAATGCCAAGGGGTTTCCTCAGAAATTGTGTGAGTTGTGAGCGACCTACTGACACTTTGAGTCAGCCAATTACGGTTCTTTCTGTTGCTGCCTTCATTCCATTATCTTGTTAGGCATAAAAGTTTTCTTTGTTGTTACTAATCAAAACATATATAACTAGATCTTTATGCATTTGTTACATTTGTCATAAAAAATTTAAATACGGTGAATGATAAATGACCTAGTTTTAAGTTTAATGAACATCCAAACCCTACCTCTACCAGCTGTCTTTGTGGGAAGTGGAGTATGGTGTGAGATGCAGAACAACAGAATATCAGGTGTTAAAAGAGGTGCCTGAGAGATTAGTTTCAGTTCTCCCTTCTGCCTGGGCACGTATTAGACCATCTTACACTGAGATAGTTTTGCAACACTTAGATAGCTTTTACTGAATTTATATCTTTTATTTAAATCTTTGACCAGTCTAAATGGGCTATTTCCCAGATGACCCTATCATTTATATATTGGATAGGATCACACGAAGTTTGTTAATCAGGCTCTTCATTTAGAGTTTTCTCCATTAGTATATTTTATATTCATTAATAAGACATCCAGGGAAGACTGAGTTTTACAGTACCCTAACACTACTCTAACACTTCATGGATGCAACTTTATAGTAGCAGAAAACTGTAGAAATGCACCTAATATTTTGACATCTTCTCCTTTATCAGGGTTTTGAGTTTTGTTTGTTTTATATAAACATGATGAAACTGCAACTCTACACATATTACACTGAAACTCTTAAGTCAGTTCTAATCATGCTTGGCTTCAATCCCAGGTTGGCTGTATTAGTATAAAGGAAGGAAAAGGGAAAGGTAAATCTAAGAGCATATGCTCCAGGTAACTAAAAAAAACAGCAGAAAAGCTGGCGAAAACAAACTAATGACTTCACTTACCATGTGCAGTTCTGCACACAGCTCTCATTACAGTACTCACCTTACTCTGAGAAAAGCAGTTGTGCTTTCAGAGACAGAGAGGCAATCATATAACACAGCCACTGTAGCATTTTTAGGGAAGGTCTGCCAAGCACTGATTTGCACTTCTTCTTGCCAAAAAACTTCAAAACCTCCATTATCACATCTCTAAGAATAGGGTGGTTCTATGGATTTTATTAAAGTTTACTGAGACAGTTATTTCAGATATTTTTCATGTAGACAATATATAAATGTAGTGAAATTTTCTGGATATCTCTGAATCTCCCAAGCCTCCTTTTGTAGAAGTAAAACATGGCTGCAAGGCTTTTTTCAACTCTAGTACTCAACTGAAATCAACTCATATTTCCAAATTTGCTTTGTCTAAAAGATTAGTTTTAAACTAGAAGTCTGAGATTTCCACTATATATTTTCACTATATGATGGTCAACTTGAATCAAAGATATGTACAAGCAAACAGAATGCTAGTTGACAAAAACTTGGAAAGAGATTGTGATCCTGGAGCATGGAGCACCTATTCATTTTATTCTCTTTAGGTAGTGCTCAATTCCTTTACTGGTATCCTGTGGTTGATCACATACTAAGAAGCTGAATACCACGAAGTGAGAAATTGACTATTTTGGGAGAACCCCCCCCCAAAAAAAAAAGTGGATGAAAGATTAAAAGAAATCAAGTACCTGGTCTCTTTATCTTCAGCAAGATTTAGATCAAACCTTTAATGGCGCTGCTGTAGAAGTATTGTAGAATGTCCAAAAAAAAATCAAAAAAATTTTTTTTCTTGCTGTTCTTGTTGCACTTTATTTTGAAATCACAAGCCTCTTATCATCTACTACCATTTCCTGGAATGTACTTACATGATGTAAGTAAGTCGACTCTTAAAATTAATTTGAAGGAGTATATGGTCTCCTTAACTTTGTCATTGTAAGACATTATTTACCTACTGACTCAAACTTCTAAATATCAGAACTGTATATGTCATTCTAGTGCCAGTCTCACTAAAGCCATGTCAGAATAGAATAGCTTATCCATTTCTATACATGTACATTAGTTTATACAATCAAAAGTCCCTCAACTCTATTTTTTCTGTAAGAGTGCACTAAGGACTCACATAGAATATCTTGCCATTATGAATCACAAACCCTACTCAAAGTCTTACCTTTCCAGAACATATTCCTTGTTTTGGAGATGGGGCCAACATTGTCTTTCCTAGATATATATTTCATTAAATGTCTCTTTTGTTTGACCATATACAGGTTACCAAGTTCAAATTACTCTTCGTGTGAATGACCTGCCTCCATCATGGCCATACCGCCAAAGTTGTTAAATATATAACCATAATTGGTGGAGAGGGTGCAGGGTATGGGGGCCCAGGTGGTGTTCTCCTCAATACTTGTGGTGAAGGGGAAAGCCTTGAAGAAGAGCAGAGAGATCCTCAGGTCAATAACTGGTTGCACTGCACTGGAGCAGACTTTGACTTTTCCAGGATACTGGTAAGCAGGATCTCATGGGAGACAGCTCCGAAGACTAAAGGAGCTTAGGAAAGCTTGTGGGTACTTAAGGACAACCTCCTCTAAGCAGAACAGGCTGTCTTGACAGTCAGAAAAACAAACAGATTGTCAGGAGACTGGCTTGTCTGAACAAGGAACTCAAGACGGAGTTCCAGTGGCGGGGGGGAAACAGCATACAGGCTGTGGAATCAGTTTGCAAAGAAGGAATTTAAGTATGTGTGGATGACTTTAGGAAAGCCAAAGCTCAGCTGCAGTTGAAACTAACAAAGGATGCCAAGGGCAACAAGAAGACCTCCTACCACTAAATCAGGAGTAAAATACTGAACAAGGAAAATGTGGACCCAGTGCTAAAGGGGGCATGTAATTTAGTAACAGCAGACACAGATGACACTGAGACCCTCGCTATTTTTTTTGCCTTGATCTTCAACAAAAGAATCCCCTAGGCCTCTGTGGTGAGTGAATGGCTTCAAGGAAGAGAGTGGCCAGCAGTGGATGAGTATTGAGTTAGGGATTACTTGAGACAACTCAACTAATGGGAGTGATTATCCCCTTCTACTCAGCTCTCATTAAGACCATATCTGGAGTACTGCATCCACTTTTGAGCTCCCTAATACAGAAAGGACACTGATAAACTACAGTGAGTTCAGCAGAAGCCACCAAGACAGTCAGGAACTGGAGCACTTGCCCTGTAAGGAGAGGCTGAGGGAATGGGGCTTGTCCAGTCTGGAGAACAGATGCCTTCGGGGGGACCTAAGAAGTCTCCTACAAGGACATTACAGAGAGGATGGAGCCAGGCTTTTCACGGTGGTGCATGGGAGGAGGACAAGATACAATGAACGTAAGAGGGACATAAACAAGACAAAGAAGTTCAGACTGAATATAAAGAAAACCTTTTTCACCATGAGGGAGGTCAGGCAGTGGAACAGGTTGCCCAGAGAGCTTAGACAGTCTTCACCTCTGCAGGTTTTCATGATATGGCTGGATAAAGCCCTGAGCAACTTGGTCTCATCTCACAGCTGACCCTGCTTGTGCACAAGGTTATACTGTAACCTCCTGAGGTCCCTTCCTATCTGATAGATCCTGTGAGTCTATTCTAACATCAGATATCAAACTTCAACATCTAATGCCTTGGAAATTCCATCAAATGTGTGTTCCTACTTACTGCTGACTAGATTTTTGTGACCATAATAGGTACTTGAACTATTAAATGTAAGGTCACTTATTTACTCAAAGAAAATGTAGTCCTATATCTGAGATACAACTTATGTTATGTATTATTATGTAATAATGTCTTATTTTACAGGTTCAGAAATATCAGGTGTTTTTACAGGATTTGGACAAAAAGTGTAAAAGAAATGTTAATTATATATTTTAGGGTTCCTTCTAGTTTCAGTTAATCAGAACAAGAGTAACAACTGAAAAATCATAGAAAAGATAGCCAGTAATTAGGAGCTGAAAGATATCCATAATCTTGGTTTCTGTTTCACAAAACTTATACTATTTCATTTCCCAAATTTTTACAGTTCAACCACATTTTACTTTAACTTCAAATTCTACAAAATTATTACTTTGCATCAAAAATACATGAATGTAGGAATATAAAAACATTTTCATGCAAATATAACTCAATTCACAAAAGGAAAACATAAATGTTCATAAATAATATACTCCTACTGAGAAACTGATTCATTGTTAATGGAAACAGAGCAATTAGTTCAAATTATATACACACTGTAGCAAAATTTTAGCTTTATTATTTATTTCCATTTTCAGAGCATCCAAAATCTGTAATCACAGCTGTGACCTTAGTTACTCTCTATAGACATTAAAAAAAGAAAACCTTCATTTCCTCTCATTTCCACCTCCTTTCATCTCCCCTTTACACCACTCCTCAAATTTGCAAACTATTTGCAAATAGTGATGAAAAGGTAGAGAAGGAACATAATGTGATGTCAGGTAGTCTACGCTTGTAGAAGCCTTCATGGACTTTTTTTAACCATATGATGGCTCTAGTTTCAAATCTGTGATGAAAAACACATAGCTTTATTCTGTTTTTAGCTTTTTAATATTTCTACATACTATAATAAAAGATGAAGTTAAAATGTTAATTGAAAATGAATTGCAAGCAGAACATTGATTAATATGGAGTTAACTAATATCACATTCATGTGATCAATTTTCACCCACGGTATCTGTTTGACAAACAGAAATATTATGTTTCTGATCAGTTCTTCAAAAGCCCATTCTACTTGACCTCAATAACAATTGCTTCCACAGCTTCTGAAGATCAACTCATTTAGCTTATACTTGACATTTCCTTTTCTTCCTATTCTTCTTAAACTTTGAACAATGTTTAGCTTCCCAATTCACTAGCATGGGGGCAGCAACAAATTAAAATTAAATGAATATTGCATGTATTGAATATAGTATATGAAGAGGAAAGTATTGTGATCAGTCTCTCCCAAAGCAAACAATATACCCTAAAGTAGTAGAGGACTTGTGTTTAGTGCTTTTAGTGAATTTAACAAGCAAACTTCTTGCAATCACTGAGACTAACGTACTGCTGAATTTCAGTATGTACAACAAAAGCCATGACACAGTGTTACTAATATATGATCACTAAGGCAAAGTTAATTCTTTCCCAAAACTCAGAGAATTTAAGGTATCACTTAGTGATGCACTAGAAACTGTAAATTTTAACCTGAAATGGTGTTCCAATTGAGGCATTAATTGTACCATAATTGCATTCTGCATGTTACATTAATTTCTTCTTTGGAAGGCTCTCAATGTCAGGAGGACATTGCAGAGGTGCAAGTTTTAAGCTCTATGGGATTCTGATTTAGTCTGCTGCTGAAATATTCAGTGGCTGACAACGGATGAGAAAGTATATTAATATATGCCACGCTGAACCATTCAACAATGAAAATCTTAAAAGAGCTCAAATCAACAAGCCACACAGTAGGGAAAAAATGTGGGTCTTTTCCTTTTGCTGACTTTTTTTTTTATATAACTATCCTTCAAAGTATTCAGTAGAAACCAACAGCATCAATTTCAGTTATGAGCTATTCCAGAACTGGGAGTGACTGTATGTGTTTTTTGTCATGGGGTATTCTTGAAGGCTGAGAAAGAATAATGTAGAGTTCAAGGAAAACAAAATAAAAAGCTTCAAAACTGTGGAATGAAATTCTTATATAAAAACCCTCAAGGAAAAATGAAAAGGACTAGAAGGTGGCTGTTTTCATGAAATTATCATGAAAATGAAAACGTCTAGGTATCATATGCAGAAAGAAACACGGTATCCTTATTTAGCCTAACTCCTCAGCCAAGTAGTATTTTGTAAAACATAAAGTAGTTTTAGATATCACAAAAAAATGTAACCATTTTCATATGAAAATAGACTGGTGATGCAGTAGACCAAATCTCTAACAGTGTTTAGTAAGGACTACTTCAGAAAAAGGTGTCTGTAAAACACAGCTCCTGAATAGCCTCACAGCAGCACAGGTTTATCAGGGATGTGGAGATCCTTCAGGAACTGCACTAGAGCCTTCTCCATTCTCCTCTCTCTATCTTCATGCAGCATGGTGTGTGCACTCCAGATCACGCAATTTGGTATCCACCCTGCAGCTTGGCAAGTCACCTTTTCTTCCCGTTCTGCTCTTGTATACAGTAGGTTATCTGCCATGGAAGTTTCTATACAGCCCTTACTGGGAATAGTTAATAGAGACCATGTATTTTATTCTACTGAATATGGCTATAGATATTTTCATTCTCGGTAAAAAAAATAAAATCCTTCTTTGAATGTCCCTATGCCATTACGTCATAATTGCCATTATGACAATGAAGTTCCACAGGCTACTTGCATGTTTTTTGATGTGCTTTGGTTTTGGATTTTTTTGTTTTGTTTACTTCTGGATGTGCTAAATTTCACTTTCAAGTATTGAAATCTTTTATGTTTTATTACAGGAAAGAAAGAAATCAGACCAGTGTAGGTGAATCACTGTCAACAATAGAGCCCTATATTTAGATTAAAAAAAAAAAAAAAGTTCCCAGTTCAGTTTTATTATTATTATTTTCAAGTATCTTGTTTGTCCTCTTTCAATTTATTGTTATAAATCTCTAGACCTTTAACATCTCATGTAACATGAAGTTTCCATAGAATAATGTGGAGATTCTCTTCTTGTGCTGTTAGTTAGACTATTTTGTTCTTCTTCTTGGCACTTGAACAGTTACTGAATAGGAAATTCTGTCATGGTTAATTGACATAGATTCCATTATTCCAAGAGCTGAATTACCATTAAGGACTGTGTTGCTAAGCTTTTTGGTATGCCTTTCTTTCATTATCATCGGTAGGCCAGCTCTATTTTGTAAAATATATGATTTGTTCAAGCCTAAATGATGAAAATACATTTGGCTAAAATTCTTTAATACAGATTATATTAAGGATTGGAAAGGTACTTTCCAGAATCCTTAGTCTTGTGACTATATAATGAAGCTTTACTGGGACAACTGCAAAGTTCTCACATGAAAATCTTTTAATATTTGTTTAAAAAAAAATACATTTAATTTACCTTTTTATGATCCTTAATGAGCAATTAAAATACAAAATGCAACCCATTGTCTATTAACAAAAATAATAATTCCAGTTAGTTTTGTTTAGGAAAAAGGTTATATATTATATGAAATATAATAAATGATTTGTCATTAAAAATTCTATTTTATGAACTTATGAGTAGGAAAGCTGTTTCTAAAATGAGGAATCCTTGGAACTTCAGGGATGAGATAAATTCATATGCTTTAAGCAGTCCAGAATTTTAAGTGATAAAGCTAGATAAATATTTGAGTATCTGTAAATGCTTATTTCTCTTTTAGACTTTTAGTTATATTAAAAAATATAATGTAACATATTCATTTCCATGAAGATCATCTGGAATTTCCCCAAATGAAAAAAAAAAAAATGGGAGGAGAGGAAGGAGGGAAAGAGAGACAGAGAAAGAGAGAGAGAGAGATTACAGTGAGATATGCTTTATTTGACATATTCTCCCTATGGAACAATTAATTTGGGGAATTTAATGGAGTTTTTCACTAACTGATAGAGCTATGCAATGTTTCTCCATTCTTCTATTAAAATATTCTAATTAAATCAGTCATCCTAGTCCCATCTGTTATATACTGCTCTCATGTGGGGTGGCTGCTGGATTCTCTCCAGGGCAGCCACTGTATTTAGCTCCCTTCATGGCTGGTTGGATGTCAGACACAGCATAATCTTGTTCTCAGTTAGAAATTACTGCTAAAATATATTTTGTTGTTGCATCACACATGAAAGAACCCCCAGGACAATCTGCCCATCATTAAAAGACGTAGCTTGACAAGATGAACTGAATTATATCTCCCTGTTATTTTCTGCGGTGCTGGATTGCTTTTTTAAATTCTTTTGAGACAGAGAAGGAGAGATACATGCTGGAGAAAAGGAAGTATCTAATTAACTATTAGAGCATACTTTGAGCACTATTCTCTTTGTCAAAGAAGAAGCTCTTTTATAATTATTGCTGTAGACATTGTTTTTCAAAGGAATATTAACTGACTAGATGAAGGATTATTTCTGGCGCTGCAAGGGCAACCAAAATCAAACACGCTTGCAAATCCACACAAGTCTATCAGCAACTTGGCTGGCATCAGCCCAGTTGTTTCAAACACTTTGGACAAAATCCTGGTTCCACTGAAGTCACTGAGAATTTTACACTGACTTCAGCAAAGCCAGGATTTCTGTTTCTGAAGATAATCTATATGTATCTGTCAACAAACTTAGACTAAGTATGCTTCATTCACCCCCTAGAATAAACAATCTTCACATTTTTCATGGTTAAAGTGTTTAAATTAGTTCAGATTTGACTACTGCTTTTCAGGAAGGACGTCCCACCACTCTAAGCTAACCATACAGCTGTGGTGAAAGACATGTTCAGGTGAAATATTTATCATGTTTATGCATTGAGTCAACAGTTTATATTCTATGTCTGTAAAATTTGGAGAAAATATGTAGAGTCATTACTGATCTTTAAAAGCAAAACTAACATCAGCTGATTCACCGTAACTTTTATATTTCTCAAATCTTCCTAACTGTTCTTCAGAACTCCCAAACAACTTTCTGTATACATTTGCGTGAATAAAATATCGATACTTGCCAAAGGGTGAAATGTAACAGCTCTGAACTGCTGTGTGTAGCCTCTGTAAATAGTTACTCCTTTACAAGAGTCACAGGGTACAAAATGCATTTTGCAGAAACTTTGTACAGGTCTAGTGTAATCTCTACAGAGTCTAGTAATGTTTAACGGATAGTGCAAGATTTGCAAACACTCCTCAAGAGTTAAAGCAGAGCCTATTGACCATATCTGTGCAAAGAAAATGACAAAGGAAGATTTCAGCATTCCCAAAAACTTTCGGATAATGTTCAAAGAGTTGTTCCTATTGAGATAACACTACTTTTCCTTTTTAATGTTGTCCATGAATCACTAAGAACACTTTCTAATAGTAGAAGCATTAGAAACCTGGCCATTTAGAATGCAGACTGGCCACTCATGCCTACACATGCATAGTACATATGCACTTTTCCTTTTTAAAGAACCCTGAACACATAGCTTTACCTTGAAAGAATCCAGCACCTGATTAATTAGGCATTCCTCCCTTCACTGTTAAAAAAAACCTAGGCATCCAATCAAGACATACCAATACTAAATGATCAAAAGGCAATAAATTAAAGTAAGAAATTGCAAAAGTGGAAGTGTACAATTAAGACAGTTTGTCAAATTATTAAAGAAAAAACAAAAGACAAGTCTGTACAAATCAAAGAGAAAGCAAAGTAAATTCATATACAAAAGCTTGCTATTAATAACTCATCTGAACAGAATATGTACACTCATATGTATATCCACATACTAAAATACATACCAAGTATACACAGCTGTACACATGAATCCTCATGTATAAAATGAGCCTAGAAGTTTTAATGACATTAAGCATGCCTTCCTCAATTACTTTTCTAACTCAAAACTATATTTCTCAATGAAATTTTTCTGTTAAGAATTTGATTTATTTATAAAATCATGTCTTTAATCTTTCTTCGCTAAGAAATCTGTCCCAACATACAATTCCATAATAATTATTCTTCCTGTTAAGCTAATTAAAAATAAAAATTTAAAAATATTAATTAGAATACAAACTTAAAAAAAAAACTCATTAAAAATCTTTATAGAAAAGGGTATAAATTGAACTTTTCATACCTTCTCATTGTTCATGGATTATTCTGGGTTACTGAATTTGAATGGCGGTTTCATTCCCTTGTCTTTATGCACTGCTGTCTTTGTGTCCCTTTTCTCAGTTATCACTATGATTATCACTGCATAATTAATGATTAATGATTAAGTCTACAATTTTACTCTTATTTGTGTTGGTTCTTTGTTTTTGATTGGTTTTATAGCTTCAGTAGCTTCTGTTAGAGATCAAAAGTCTTTGGCTTTTTCAGCCAGATGGTACAGTTTCCATGTTCAGTGGGAGGGCCACCTTTCAAAGGCCAGCTGGAGAAAAAACAGAGGAAGATGCAAATAGTAGGAAACAACATTTTTGATGCAAAACCTTCACAAATATCAAGGCAACCACAAAAGGCAAAGGTAAAGTGGTGTGCAATATACATGAGACTCAAACTTGTAATATGAGTTCTGAAATTTAAAATAATTTTGGTAACTCAGAAGATATGTACTGCTCTACAACATGTCATTGGCCCTCTTAACAAATTGCAAAGCCTATTTCCCCAGGAGAACACTGAACAATAAAGTAACGTAAAGGTTACTTCATGATGAAAAATAGTGCTGTTACTTAACTGGCTTTTCATGGAATAAAAATTGGAGATGGAAAATTAAATCATTGACTCATTTTACTGCTATTAGAGTATTATCAATAATTTATATATCTGTACAGTGTACAGTTTACAGTCTAGTGTTGTCCTGCATGATTGGATGTGTCCATGAATTACCACTGAGTTTATTCTGTGGGTAAATAGAGGTTATCCTGACTTTATTTTACCTAATATTTAGCTTTATCTAGTTATTTCTTACCTTCACTCAGTTCCTGTTGCTTTCCCCCACACCCATTCTTTAATTTTTTTTTTTCTTTAGTAATTGAGGCCATTTCAAATATATTATTTTTCAAGCTGTTATTCAATTATGCAGACTCTCTCTCTCTCTCTCTCTCTTTTCTGGCATAACATCTCTTGACTTCCACAAAATTTAGATCAAATCCTTAATTCTCCTGTTCAGACATGGGGACTTATTTCTATACAGATCTGTGTAGAGTCATGCACTATTGCAAGGAGAATGAAATATGTCTATAACAGACAGCAAAATCAGAATGGTAAAGTTTTATGATACTTTTCAAGAGACGGGTGATTCTACAAGGTTACAGACCGTAATCATCATTTATTTAGTTTTTAAGCAGGCTTATAAAGTACTCTATATTTTTCTTTTTTTCAAGAACTCTGTAAAAATATAGGTAAAAGGTATTCAGGAGGCATCATAGATTTTCCCAGCCACAGATATCTACATGACTGTAGCCGGAAAAGCATTCTCCAACCAGTTCACACTTCTAGCCTTGGAGGAGTAGAGATAATGAACTTTAAAGCTGTGAAATTTTTATGTACAGAAAAAGTATCCTTTTTTTTTTTTTTTTAATATAATTCTCTTTGAGTCCAGGAGCATGAAACTCAAAGCAAGTACAGCACTTGGCATCCTAGACAAATGAAAAGTAATTCCAAATAAAGCTCCGAGTAGTACAAAGTATTCACAAAATTGGTTTCTGCTTGTTTCCAACACATGAAATATGCTGTAGTAATATGAGAGTTTTGCTTTGTTTTATTTTGCTTCTGGAAGCTTTGGGTTGACCATCCATTACCAGTTAAAACATATGCTTAAAAAGCAGATTTCTTTCCTCTGACACAGCACCCCCCAAACTGACTTTTTCAAGGGAGACTTGTGAATCCGAGACGAGCAGGCAGGTAAAGAAAATGAAGAGCAGTCCTCCAAGCCAAACAAACAACTTTTTCTGGCAAAGAGGGTGACAGTGATGATGAATATCATAGGCAAAATTACTTATAAGTATCTAAAGGTCATTTCAAATAGTCCTTTTTTTTTTTAAGTTAAAATGTCTTCAATTTTTGTTGAAATTAATTATTACATGACTGCTGTGAATTATTATAGCATTCCACAGTGTAAAACCAAGGAAAATATTAAGATATAGATAAATTAAATTGTTAACTTTGGAGAAAATTTGTGACTACTTGAACTTTTGAATTTTTATTATTTAAATTTTATGAAAGAATAGAAGATATTTCATTTTTCTCTCACATGAAAAATAAACATAGTTTCTGCAAACAGTGTAAAACCAGAATTCTGTGCAACCAATTACATCCAGTTGTAGGCAGATGTTAGAGCTATAGAGCATGCTACTACTGTTCAGGTAAAACACAACGTCCCACTTGACGTTGCAAGTCTTCTGGTGGAGCAGGAGCCAGAAGTCACCAGCTTCCAGCCTTTGCCATCACAGGAGCTTCCACTTTCTGACCCAATAGGCACTGACTTGGCCTGCTACATTGGGAGGTTCAGGATCCTGAAACTTAGAGTCTCGGAGAAGATCCAGATGATCTCCTTCTCACCCTCTTTGATGCTGCACAGTCTGCTGACCTCCTTCTGCAGCTCCTTGGCTTCGCAACTCAGTTCCTCAATCACTGCATGCCTCCTGCATGCAGGGAAACTATCAGCCCCAGCAAGAGGTTCCAGATCCTCCCTGCAACCACCTGCAAACTTGCAGAGCTGCATCCTCCATCCAAAGATCCACCCGTGTTGAAGCCTCTGATGCTGCAGTGACAGTTGCACCAATAGCCATCAGGAACCAAGCCCTGTGGTGCATCACCATCACAGCTGAGGATGTGTATGATGGTTTGAGGAGTGTTACCAGGACCCTTTTTGCACCCTTCTGCACAATGCTGCAAAAACTGTTGCATCTGTTGACCATGATCTGGGAGCTGCACTCTCCCTAGCACTAGTTGAAAAGGTGCTTGACCCTCCCTAATCAGGGCTCAGCGGGAACAAAGGCCCCAGCACCCTCAGGCCAGGGGCAACCCACAGAGCTTGTTCACAGCTGCTAGATCTTGCCAGAGCTTCTCAGAAAAGTGACAGCCTACTGCAGCTGTCCTTACCTGCCTCGCCTTACCTGCCAGCAGCAGGCCCCCTCAAGCTCCTCAGAGGGTTCCCAGAAACCATGTAATGATGTTGAGATCAAAGTCCCCAGAAGATGTTGAAGCAGAGTCCAGAACTGCTGGGCAAACTGCTGTGTCTGTTGGCTGCCTCTGTTAGCTGTGCTAAGTTATAACGTTACCAGCCTATAACAAAAGTTACTACTTGTTTCAAATCCACACATTAAGTACTACTATGCTTTTATGATTAGAAACAATACCTACAGAGGATTTCTCCATTAAAAGAATTGTCCTTTGTGCCCTGAACTGTAAATTGATTTTTTCATCCAAGCATGCGGAGTAAAGAGTTGCAGCCCTTCAGAGCCTATGAGCATCAAGTGACACAAGAATGTTCAAGAAGCAGAGGTTTTCTGGGAGCTACAATGGCAGCATTTAGAACATCAGCAGGATCTGATTTTGCTTAAGCATGAAACAGCTGTGAATTATGAAAATAAATTTCTCTTGTAGTTTGCACCTCCAGTAGAAAGTGCTTACCTGTTTGCATTCTGTTTATTCATATATTTTTTTTTATAAAAGCTTCAAGAGAAGGCATTGAATAGCAAGATGTAATATTTTTAATTTACTAAAGTTTAGAAAAAATTGGAAGACAGTTCTAATTAGGGTCATGGATTTTGTAAAGATTTTGCTACGTCCTTAAACCCACATCTGTATTTCTACCTCAGACATTTTCCCTCTTCTCTCTCCTCACCATTCCCTTCTCCAAGTAAGTTCAAACTGAAATGTGACAAAAGTTTGTCACACTGTCCTGGTTTAGCATTTACGGTTTGGACTCATTATTGCTCAACACAGTCATAATGTATACTCTAGGTAAATGATAAGAATATATGACAAAATGTAATGGAAATAAATTTAAAATGTTTTGTCACCTTTTACAGAATTCCCATATGGTATATATCTTCTGGAAGAAAACATTTAACAATTAGTTGGTAATACACACAACTCACATACAGTAAAACTTAGAATCTCATCATATCCAACAGGAGTAATTTTGGAATTCCAAGGTCTCACCAGAACTTCCAGGAAGACAGGTGTGAATCTTGAGCCTTTCAAAGTCAACAGCAAAACTATTTAGATTGTATATGAGTAATCTAGTGGGCACTGGGCTATGTCCCATTCTGCTTCTTTTAATAACTGAGAAAGTTATCCTAAAGAATGGTTTAAAGATATGGAAAATATTTCAACACTCCTGAAGTTTTCACTTGCTAAGTCAAGAAACATAAACATTATGTTCTGTGTGAGTATCTCCTTTCTTTCTCCAAAAAAGAAAGAAAAATAAGATAGGAAAATGGGAATGAAGAGAGGAAGGGAGGAAGGGAGGGAGAGGGTAGGGAAGAAGGAAGGAAGAGAGGAAGCGAGGAGGATGGGAGGGAGAGAGAAAGGGAAGGAATGGAGGAAGGAAGAAGGGAAGGAAGCAAGCAAGGAAGCATGCAAGGAAAGAAGGAAGGAAAAAGAAGGAAAGAAGGATGGAAGGAAATAAAGAAAGAAGATGAGAAGGAAGGAAGGAAGAGAGAAAGAGAGAAAGAGAGTATGCAGCTAAGTAAATTGCTTTCTGCAGTCATAACACTACAAGTATGGCATGGATTTATGTCTACAGACTCATTTCATCCAGATTAGTGGAAAGACAAAAATATTGACTGGTTTCATGCTATAACAAAAATGGGGTGTTGTCTAACTTTGAAAACCACACAAAATTAATTACTTGTGTTTATAAAAATGATTAATTCTGTTTACAAATCCCACTTTTTATCCTGAAAAAGACAAATAGATAGATAGATTACTCTTCCTTCCCATAATAATGCTCAGACTGTTTGGATTTGAACACAGTCTAAAATAGATGCTGCCATGGGAAAGGAAAAGAATAAAAAAGATCAAAAACAGTAGGAATGAGTTCTTATTGAAGACTGGTATGAAGCTTACTTAAGTCTTGCAAAGAACATCATAGGACCTTAACTACATTTCTCACTACATCTTTCTAAGATGAAATTATAGAAATTTTCTACTAATGTCAACATTTTTAGACCAAAGAAGACAAAACAACACTGAAAATTGCACAAAAACTGTATTTGTTCCTCTAGGACTGGAGGAATTCTAAAATGAATCTCCAAGAAAATTGGAATAATTCATAAAGTGAGGAGAATGCAGTAAGGAAAATCTGAATTCTCCTTGCACAGCCTAAACAAGATTTCACAGAAGAAAGTGGCATTTCAAAAGAGCATAAAGATCCATATGAATGGCTCGGAAAACAACACCTCAGAAATGGTACTAATATGTGAAGTAACAGCTAACCTATTCAAAGTGTGTGTAGATTTCACATGTGGAAACACTGACACTAGTAAAATATAACTGTAGTATCTTTCTGGACAAACCCAAAGATATCTAACAGATGCACCAAACAAAATCACTAGTTATTTTTTCACAATTTGCCTTTTTACTTTATAGGAAAATTCTGGTTCTGGATTTTGTAAAAGTATCACCTAGATGTTTCCAAATGCTACCCACCATCAGGGGCTGCTGGATCCTAGAATTCATGGGAATGCAAGATATTAAAAAGTATTTACTTTCCTGGCATAACAGTTAAAAGACTGCGAAGTCTAGTTAAGAACAAAAATGAAGTGAGAAAGTTCTGTTGTCCACACCTCCTTCACGGTTTCTTTGCCTGTATCTTTAATTCTCTCTTTTGGGACTTGATGTAAGATTTTAAGAAGGGTTTTAAGACTAAATTTCCTTCTGTGTTAATCCATTAAGCTCTTCCCCTTGGACTAGTTCATTGGATTGTTCATTCACAGTGCCCGAGTTCTGTTTTTTTAAGAATGAGGAACTGATCCTAGGTTGCTAAATTTTCACTTACCTGCCTAAATATTGTTTTTATTTTCAAAAGCGAAACAACATTACCTTATTTTTGAGAGACAGAGCAAGATGACCCCTCACACTTATGTGTCTGTGAACAAGCTCCTCAGAATGTTTCCACTATGCTTTATAACCAGCAGCAAACCTCAGAGTAAAATAGTGAATAATAAATCCATGCTTTTATCCAGTGTTCTAGATGACATTTGTCTTCTGCTCCTATAACATAGCTAATTGTTCATGTGTGTCTCTCCCTGTCTCTCCCACCTGATACTAATAAGGGCTGCGTCTTACCCCCTAATCATTCCAGTCCTTCCCATTGGGTTTGGTTAGTTCCTGGCATTTGCCTGCTAGCTTACCTGTAACCTTCTTCTGCCCAGTTAGGTTTTGTATGGTGTTCATTATGACCACCCGTCTGATGTAGACTATGAATCATGAGGAAGATAATGCCAATTGTTTGTCTTTGATCAAAACCACCTGACTGCTTACCAGGAAGATCCTGAAAGTTTTCATTATCTATCTATATATAAAGAGAAAAAGAAAATTAAATTACTGGGAAAAGGACATTATCATACAAATTATGTCACAACTATAACTATCTTGTCTTTTCCTGACTATATTACCTAAATAACAAGTCTTATGATTAATACTGCAAGATGTTTCAAATTGTATTCAAGTTTTCAGAGCTTTCTGGGGAAAAATGTTCACCTACAAACAGTGTTTTTGCATGCTTTGTTTCTCCATGAAACTTACCTTTGAAGGACATTTTATCCAAATTTCTTTAAATTATCTCTAAAATCTGAGGAATATTGAGAATTATACTATTTCAGTAAAAACAATCTAGCTATAATTGTAATCCTGTGATTAGTTCTGTAAAGACAGAAGAGACTGTCCATATAATGGATAGGAAGAAGGTTTTGGTTTTTTTTTTTCTTAGGTGGTGTTGAATACAAAATGGTTGGAGAATGAACCTGAAATAAGACCAATAAGTAGCAGTGAATTTAACAGTTATTATTTGTTTGCTTGCTTACTTTTTAAACAAAAGTTCTGTTATCAGCCTATCAGTTCTGCCATTTTGAAAAATAGCTACAATGCATGCATATATAGCATAAAGATGAGAACTGGGAAAATTTTTCCTGTATGTGATGTTTTTCAACATTTAGATCATCTTTACTCTAAATCAGAGTGAAACCAGAATACTCTGGGACTGTAAAACAGATTCTCTCTCTCTCTCTCCCTCTCCCTCTCTCTCTCTCTCTCTCTCTCTCACACACACACACACACACCCCGCAAAGGACAGGAAAAATGACTATTTTGCATTTTTGTAGCCTATTATCCCAAAGCTTACCCTTCACAATCCTATTTTCTAGGGTCTTTTTCTTTGGTTCAATAATATTTTTGATTCTGTCTTCCATGTCTCTGTGCAAGATTTTTAAAAGCCATCAAGGTGCCATACCCTAACGGTTTTTCTTGAGGGTAATATATCATTATGTATTCTTTTAAAAGAAAATTATGAAATAGGGATGGGAAATGCTGCCAAATACCGTTGCTGCAGGTAATATAAGTTCCTTCCTCTTCCCATTCCTCTTCCTCTTCCCCTTCCCAATCTCTTCCTTTTCTTCTCCCTATCATTACATTAATGCTTCTCACTATCATTACTTTAATACTATATGTATATATTTATAACTGTAAACATATACATACATAATGCAGATATTTTTGTCTGCAATACCTGTTTTTCAGTGCGTCAAATTTTCCCAATTATGCATAAAACTTTCACTCTCTTGTTCTTTATCAAGTGATACATTAAAAATGAAAGATCAAAGACAACATACCCAGCTTTTTATGGCAAGACTTTTAAAGTATAATTCCTATTAAAAATATAACACTGTTTCTCTAATCTGTTAATATTGTGTGTGGAAATGAAAAGATATCATCTTCTGGAAGAAAAAAGTAAATCATACTTTTTTCCTGTTTGTTATCTGAGATTAATTCCACTGAACTAATGAGACTTTCAGAACGATCCCTATTAAGTAAAGCTGATTTCAGGAACACTGTTTATAAACATTTAGGAGCCCAAACCATCATATTAAACCTTGGAAAGTGACTCTACACAAATATTGTCTGACAGTGACCTAATTAGAGTCATTTGCATACTAATGAGACTTTGAAAGAGATAAGCAATAGCATGCTTGTAATAGATAATTAATTTGTGTTTCAAAATAAGCTGCGGTTATTTAACCACAATTCATACGACACATTGAATTAGAGGAGTTGAGCAAGTTATTTCATAAGAATAAACAACTGTTACAGCTTTTCAGTTTTACTTAAACTCCCATTCAACAAATTGCCTTTATGTTGAAAAGGTAAGGCTATTTGTCAAGCTTTTGATTTTGAAGTTTGTTTTGGAAAAAGATAGCTAGAGAATAAATTACTTCTGCACATCACAAAAGCAGAAGAAACTATGTCATAAGTTGTCCCTCATTTAGCAGGTATATTGACACAGCCTCTACAGCTGGTGTATGTCTACTTTTTCCTCCTAATCATTTTCCTCCAATCGCATTTTTTTTATTTGTCCAATATCTGAGATATATAACAGGCCTCCCATTTTTTAATTGCTTTCTGATCTTTCACTGCAATAGTAGAAAAAAATTAGTGGTATAAGGCTACATTAAAAGCTTAAAACAGACATAGAGTTTTGGCTCTTAAAATGTGCTACCATCTTCGAAACTGTGAATTTCACCTAATTTCTTATCAAAATGATAGTGAAGCCATAAGCCTCAGGTAGCTGCAAAACAAGACCAAGACTGGCCAGCGCTGGCAAAACCAAAGCGAGCAGTTCAGGTAACCTTAGGCCAAAGTGGATAAGTGCTGCTTCAGGTTTCAAAATAGACATTTCTAAAAGCTCTGATATATAATGGCATTGATGAAAATATGTCCTTGTGAAAGCTATTAGTATTTGATCCATTTATATTAACGACTAAATATTATTTTTACTGTTATGTAAACTACACATTTATGTCTTAGGTTAGTCTTATTTCTATATTCTCCTATATAGACAGATGACCATCTATCTGTATAGTTTCTTTTAAAAGGTGTTTTTTATATTGCACTAGTGATAGAATAAGGGTAAGTGATCGATGCTTAGCATTTTTAATCACTACTAAATAGCTATATGGAAATGTAAAAATAATTCAATCTGTTATTCTAACCCTACAACAGTTACAAATATGATTTCAATTTTTATGTTAAAAGCTGTTTTGCCTTCTCCATTTAAACACTTGCACACACCTCCCAAAATTCGAGTTGAAAAAGTGAGCATAGAGTTTCCACTCTGACTTCAACAGTGGCATACATTATTTTCATTGTTAATACTTTTAGCTGTAGAATTATTATCGCACATTATGCTGTAAAGCTGGTATTACAAACTCATGCTTGAAGTTAGGTTAGGTTTGGTCATGCAGGAACTGGTTATGAAGGTGTTTTGTTTTTTTCCCTCCAGTGTGATTATCTGTGACATAGTGCTGTCCTGTGAAATAAGGAGAGGACACTGAACATTAGACTTGTGTCCTCAGAGGTGCAGGGTATCTGGATGAAGACACACATAAAAAAGGCTGAAGGGAAACGTGAAATCTGTATAATGTTTAAAACTTTCTTACATGGATGTGGGCATATGCAGATGTATATGATCAGGTCAACAACTAATAGTAGTTTTTAGAGCTCTTTTCTTTTCATTGGCACTTACAACAATTCACAACAGGAAAATTTGCTTGCTGTGGATAAATTTAGATTAAATACTCAGAGAGAAATACAATTAACCTTAGCATATAACTTAGATTTCATGTTTTATCTTTGCGCCCTTCTTCCGTGGGTGATAAATTATCTTTGTTTTGATGTAGAAGTCAGTTTAATATAGTCCCATCCCAAGTACCCCAGCCATTTGTACGTGCCCCTGCAATACAAGTCAATGCCCCTCCCCTTTCACTTATAGTGATAAAGCCATTTGAAGAGCTACATTGCAAAATGGCTCACAAAAACGATCCAAGTTTAAAATATCCCTAACAACAACAAATTTCTGGTTTTGAATGTTATACAGATGATTAATACAGACGATTAATACAGACAATTTCAATAATCTGTTTTACAGTGCATCTTGACAGAATCTCATCAGCAAATTAGGAGGAAGGTAAATCATAGTTCAGAAATAAGTACCTGGAGATAGGAACTTCCTTCATAAGCCACTTTCACACTCAAAATCAATGTATGGGGAAACCGTGAATACTCTTCCTTTGTTAGGATTGGCAACTGCACAGCATTTCCCTAAATTCTTACCTAAGTACATCAATGTTCCCATCACCTTCAGCGGAATTACCCCAACCCTTAAATTTAAGAATAATTTTACATGCTAGGTCTGGGCCTAGTTTTTTAGAGAAGCGAACTTCACTCTGTTAACATCTGGAAACGAATAATAGTAAAATTGAGCTATGATCTTTACCATACTATACGATCTATTATTAAAAAAACCAAAACAGTAAGATTTAAATAAAATATAAAAAAAAGGATATAGAAAGCACCATGTTACCATGGCAGGAAGGGCAAGCTTGTGCTTGAAGTGTTCTACTACAAGCTGCATGCACGACCTTGGTAAGGCAGAGAGCCCTAGTCTTTCAATGAACTTTCCAAGTGGATGAATATCTCTTCCTGTGTACATGAATTCCCTTATAAACAAAAGTAAAATAAAGTTTACCTTGCAGCTGTGCTTCATCCAAGGAGCATGATAAAGTCTAGCTCCCTAACATTTGTGCAGGGCTATGAATAACTTAGACGAAAAGTGCCTCATAAAAAGATGAAGTGTATCGATGTCTCACATGTTTTCATCTTTCATGATGCAAATGATGAAGGATAAAGTAAGTGCCAACTAATTCACTGTAACTGACTAAAGAACTACAAAGGATTTACAATGATTTATTAAAATTCTTCTGTTAGAATGTCTTCCTCTTCGAGACCATTAATCTCTGTTTCATATAAAGCTGAAGCTTGTCTTTGGTTTATTTTCATAAAGTTAAGTCACTCTGCAGTAAAACATTGCTGTTAACAATTACAATGTGCTTAGCTATGCTAAAAATATGCACTAAAGATATAATTGTGGGTGTGTAATTCATATAATAAAAAGACTCCACAGACAGAGTTTCAGACTTTTTATTTATCTTCTCAGTAACTGAAAGGTCACCAACCAACAGTGACATTAACAGGCATTTACAGCAATGAACTGTCTACCTTTGTAGCCACAAAGGTACCTACATGATTAATATCACATTTGAATGGGTGCACAGAAAACAGAAGGGAAGCTATCTAAAAAAGAGTAATAGTATGTAATGACAGACTTTTTCTTCAAAGAATTCCCACATACAGGCAATAAGTAGTGGACTCATTTTGAAAAGAATAACCAGAAGTTCTCACACAAGATGTGCTGGAAAAATCATTCACCTTGATAGATGTCTAAATGCAGAGACAGGAACCTAAGGCAGAGAACTTAAGAGCCTTGTGGGATTTTAGAAGATTTGTTTAGCAGATATAGGAGTGTTTTTGAAAACACAGTATTGACTCTTGAGATAATTTAGTTTTTCAGAAATGCAGTAGGAAAAATAAAATGTAGAAAAATTTAACTTGGCATTAATAAATTAAACTGTGTGGTATGTTGGTGTATTGATATCCTCCATAAAAATTATAGTGACCTATTTGCTGAATTGGAAGGAAAATAATATCATGATACTACATTAAATTAGAATGTTTTCAGAGTTTGTTAGCACTGTTTTGGCTGGTAATGAAATGCAAAATTGCCTCAGAATAAAATATAAATACGATAATGTTATATTTTGATATAAGCTTGGTAAAATCATAAATTCTGATGCAAGTTTAAGAAATCTTATTAGTGCAGCTAACAGAAATTAAGCCTTAATGAGTTAAACGCTGTGTTGAAGAAATGTTTAGAAAATCAACGGACAAAATAGATAAAGGAGGTATAGAGGAACATTATAAGAGTAGTTCCTTCAAGCTTTCCTGAAAAGTCCAGCTAATGGACTCTATGCCACACTCTCTCTGCTGGGCCACATTAAATATAAACACTGCTTTGAGTTTAGCAACAAAGAATGTAATTTTAGTATGACTGGTAATATAAAAAACAAAAGTAAGAAGTGTTAATTTACCCTATTTAGTCTATTCTGGTCTGATTACTGACAAAACAAGAAACAGTTTGGACATGGACAATCATCAATTCATCTAGAGGTAGGAAGGGAGAAAACTACATCCTGAAGCTTCTCTACAGCTGAATCCATAGATAAATATTTCAGTGAAACCTACCAGAGAGTAGCCAAGATTTTCTTCTACGCACAGAATTGGAGATACTGCTGGTAATGGAATGATGCATTTTGGCACCTTTTAACAACCATAGTATATGAGTAAACAGCAATGACAAGAAATAGAAAGTTTCAGGGATAAGAAAAATGCTTTATAATCATAAATAGACATGAAATTAATTCTTGATGAACCATAAGATGTTTAACATACTATTGTATCCTGAAATATTCAGTATTCTTTCAGTGATTGCTAGAGATCATAAAGCCATTAGATCAACTAGTCTGATCTCATGTATGTCACAGACCATTACATTCCATTCCATTAAACCTGTTTTGAACCAGTAACGTGTGTCTGACTAAGGCTTAGTTCACATTATACTAAAATGCATATTCTGGCAGACTAAAGTGTATTTTGGTTTGGTAATACAATGTAGAGATCGGGATTTGGAGCAGAATTTAAATGGGATATATAGAGTATCTGCTTGAGGACTTGAGCTTTAGGTTATCCTGTAAAAAAAAATTAGGAAAGGAAGCCAAGAGGCAAAGATAAGGCAGATTCTACAGAAAAAAAGGATGCTGGGTTCAGTTAGCTATAAGATCTGTAAAGTTAGTTTGGTCTGGCAAAATGATTAGATAGGAATGGCGGATAGGAATTCTGTAAATCTTGAGAAACATTTTGTGACAAGACAAGACATTTTGTTCTCGTCACTTGTAGTGTGCGTGCACCTCAAGGTCGATAAAGGATTTAATTTTCACATTACTCCTGTAACGTGAAAGGAATGATTTTTTTTTCCTTTTTTTTTTTTTTTTTTTTGATTTAAGAAATTAAAATAGTTCAAAATTGCATCAGGGAGGGAACCACTTCATTTAACTTGGGTGCATGCAATAGTCTACTAGATATTAAGGTACCTTTTCTTGTACTAATATCTTCATAAGAGTTAAGCAACTATGCATACTGTTTTCCCCAGATTTTGTTACAGTCTTTAATAACTGGATCACATCTATCAGCAGTTAGTTATCACAAGACATTTGTATATCACATCTCCATGGCAGTAAATCTGTTTTTCTTCATCTCTGAAAGCAAATTTTTATTGCTATGTATTTTATATATCACCAAAAAAGCTTTTCTTCCTAAAACTCCTGGCTTATTTCTCACTCACTTACCATTCATTTCAAGTCTTCAAAAAGTGAGCAGGTTTGTTTGGACATACAAGTCACAAGGTGTCTTAGTGTTTCCAGGCTATGTCTCACAAGTAAGTTTTCAGAGCAAATACTGACAATTATAGAAGCTTTCAAGTACACTGAGAAAGAAGAGCTAACACAGAAAAATCACATATTGCTTCAAAAATAGAGATCCTAAAAAGTGTTAGGTGAATGGCAATGGAGTGCAAAGTCCCTATATTTAACAATAAAAGAGATCTAAGAAACTAATAGTGCAGGCTTCCTTGGATTGTCCTGTGGTATGCCCTAGATATCTGTTTTAGGATGATTCCTAAAGAAGCAATAGTCGTTTTTAAGTGTTAACAGCCTCCTAGATTATTTTCTTTAGAGGGGAAGCCACAGGCACAGCCAATTTTCCAATTACATTTCTTTTCTTTATTATCCACAGGCACCTGAAATGAGACTGATCAATCAGGGAAGATACAACAGCAGACACAGTAGGAAGCTACCAAAGAAGTAGGTGCCTAAAGACAACAAAAAAGTCCTGGTCCTCTGCTTCTTTTTTCCTACATCAGAGAATTGCAATGTCCTTCACCATCAAAGCAAGGTGTCTGGACTGTTGCTATTTTGGGAGAATACTAACAAACACTAGTTTCCCTCTATCCATAGCTCAATAGAAATCAAAATTACTGGCTTTCCAGGACTATATTTCCCACGCTCAACCTCCTGTTTTCCAGTTTTGAGGGAGCAAAATTCAACTGTGCTTGCATTCTTAGAAGTTCTGAGCTAAGTGCACCAACTAATTTCAGTGATCGCAGAGTAAATATGACAGACGCTAATAGCTGAGGGACTTCTTATTTGCAGTGTCTTAACACCAATCTTCAGACAAACTCCTGATGTTCTGTGCAAATACAAAACTACAGAATGGCTCTGCATCCCAAGATTATATCATCTACAGGTTTATCGAAAATCCAGGAACATTAGCCTAGATGGAACTCTCTATTTTCATGCCTCATTTACTACTCATACTCAAATTTACAGGTAGCTTGGGTAATTAGACTAAACTAGAATCCCTTTTCCCACAGTAAACTGCTAAAGTAAGTTATACCTGTAAGCAAACTTATTAAGTAAGCATGAAAATAACATTCATTACTAAACTAAAGAAACAGATTTCAATATGTTTTTCAAGGTTTTAAATTTCTTTTTAGCATATGTGAAATACAAAGGTTGTTTTTGGATTTCACAGGATGGCACTTATCAAGCATGTATACTGGGAAAGCTTGGTTGCCAGAAGACAGAAATCCATTTGAGGGAATTGAGAGGAAAGTCTGAATATTAGCATAAGTGATCTAGAAGAGGCACATAAGAAACCCAGAATATGGAACATACAATTTTAGACTATATCACAGAGGAAAAAAATAATACTATTACCATCTTCTCCTTAGAAAAATGATACCAACACAAAATAATTATTATTTTTTTTGCATTAAAAAGTATTTTCCCAATGATATTTCACTTACTTTTTTTATTATTATTATGCTAGCTAGGTAGCTGACAACCCTTTAAGAGCAAACTAAGAGCCATGATCAGGCTAACAGTTTTTGATGGTTTGCAACATAGATATAGCTGCTTGATAGCTGTTTTTTAGCTTTGTGTACCACCAATCTCACAATCTTTTGTTAACTGTGAAACATTCTTCTTTCATGTTTCACAAGAGAAGCTACACTGCCTGGAGGACATTTCTATGTTGCCACAGTATTAGTTGATGATGTCTGTGTCTTGTTAGTCTGACTTTGTGATGTTTCTTACTATCCACTGAGGCCAAAAGGGAGTCCAAAGCAGTAAGTTCCTCGTAATGGCTAGAAGACACCAACTGTTTACAGGAGTAAATGCAAATGAATATTGTGTTTATGATTGGTAGGAAAATTGGCATGTTTAGCCACCAGCAAAATGTTCCAAAACTACCAAGGCTAATGTGTTCATCAATGACAAAGCTCTGCAAAATGCATTTATGTATCTATTCTGCATCTACCTCTCACTGGCACACAATCTGCTTATTCGGCTTGGAATAGAGAATAATCCTTAATGATTTTCAAAGAAGTCATGAAGGTAACTTCTCCTCATTACTGGAGCATCTAATGGATTCTCTTTTTCACCTACTCTCCAACATGCTCAGCTCCTTCCATAGACTTCTTGTTCCTTGGTCCATCAGATTTGTTACTTTCTTATTTGATCTGTGTATCATTAACAAACAAAAAAGTACCTTTGCAAACTAAGTAAAGGTTAAAAGCAAAACAAAATTAAAAACATATCTTATGGTCATTATCTAAAAGCTATTGCTTGGGACTTGAGACAGACTAGTAAATTAAAGATAAGTACTAGTTAATACTTTCCAAAGGAAAGGTTAATCTAAGAAAAACAGCAATAAAGGAAAGAGACACCCTATCATTAACTTAACCAGTACTGAATTTCTTACAAGATTAACTAGAACTTTTTATTTTTCTTTTTCATAATGAAACGCAAGTGCTTTACAGACATTAATATTAAAAATAATCAATAGATATTCCATGTAGATAAAGGTGCTAGAAGGCTTCCCCCTCTACCTTAGCTTTGCTTGCTTGCTAATGATGAAACACACAAATAATGACTCAACTGGCAGCTAAAAAGAAACCCCTTCTAAAACTGGTTTAAAGAAAACCCTTCAACTTCTAAATTTGATGTTTTCAAGAAAAAAAGGTGGATAAATCAAATAAATACGTTATTTTTTTTATGGTAAACACTAATGTTCTTCTCATTTCAGATAATTCCCTTTCCTTTTTCTTCTGTAGACTGCAGTAGTTGTTTGGTCCTTATAACTACATGTTTACATTTTTATGGGAAACGGGAATTTTAATTCTCTGCTTACTATTCTCACATCTCAGAATCTTCTTCCTCTACAGGTTGAAGCGGTACTGGGCTAAGTCATTTCTGCATGCAGTTTATGGGAGTTCACTGTAAACATCTGAAGTCATAATTTTCCTCCTTCATTCTTCAGATGCTTCTGTAGATTTTGGTCCCTCCTGATTTTCTTTCATTTTCTGCCTTTACAGAAGTACTTGTAAGCTAGCAAGGCGAGTAGTAGGCCAAAATACAGAAAAGTTGGTTAGCAATAATTTTTCCCCTTCATCAGTTTCCCGATGTCTCCTCATTGCAGATTGTTTTGGTATTTACTGATGGAAAGAATCCTGAATTACTACACTCCATACTTTTTTCCAAGACCCCTTCATAATGACTCAATGAGCCATTTTCTATTAGTGTCCTTATAACTTCGCGCACACATGTTGTCTCTTAATAACTCCAAAAAAATAGGCAGGTGGAGTGGAAGAAACTTTTAAGGATTCTAGTGAAATGAGGAGCCTGTTTACCTGAGGTCAGTAAGTCTGCACTTTTGTTTACCTGCTCCACTAAAACATCCTTTTCTTCCTAACTGCTCAGTTGCATCCTCCTGCCTCAGCTCACCTGGAAGGTAGCTTACACTGGTATACCACCCTGAAAATACTTCACAGAATTACAAAATAAATGCTTCTGAACTAGAAGAAAAGGACAACAGGAAAATATAAGAGATACGATCCATACAACGTTTTATTATTTTATAGCACTTCCTTATTTTTTCAATATTATGTCTAAGTGAAATACATACACTTCAGGTGTGTCTTGGATTCTTCTATTTCTAAAATGCTATAAACAACCACAAGAATATACAAATAATAAAAAATAAAATACAACCATTACTTAGTGTTTTCAGCTATTACACATTTATCAAAGCAAGTCATAAACTTGGCTAAGTCTGTGTCTGAATCAAAAGTTTAGATTCAGCTGAACTGCAGAACTCTGAAGTGATGAATCCTTATTCCTGACCTAAATCAGACTCAGCCTTCCCAGTTCAGCTACAACTAGGTTTTATTATCTCACATTTCACTTTTTGTTCTGAGTGCAAAAATAAGAAGGTGTTTCTGTTAACCATACTCACGTCGTGTGTACTGTTACAGAAGATTCCCCATTTTACAGTTGCATGTTAAAAATGATGATATGTAGCCCCCCTGTAAGCTGAGAAAATACTGCTCCAATCATTAAGCATCTTGTAGGGAGCTGCTCTTTCCAGTGTATAACTATGCTCTGAGAGGTACCACATTAAAAGTCCCCTTGGAGATGTGCAATAGTAGCTAGCAGCATATCACAGAAATGGCATTTCCTTAAAAACAAAGGTCATTTGTTCTGCTCAGTCCAGATAAAAGTAGCAGAGGACTCCAGCACTGTTCTTGTGTAGCTGTTTCACAACCTCCTAGTCTAGTACAGAGAGGCCAACTGCTGAATTCAAGAGTTCCCATTCTCCTGAAATAACTCCATCTTATTTTCAAAATAGGCATTTGGTTATTTTAAAACCTGTGCTTATCCCTATTAACATTTCTCATGTGTAGCACACTGCAACGGGTTTTCCAGGCTGCTGAACAAGTGTGCCATGTGACAGTTGATGGAAGAACAGGGGTTGAGAGCATGGGTGGCTTGGCTATCATAAATGTAAGTAAGAAGTGTGTAAAAAGGAAAAAAATCCTTTTTGCTACATAAAGCAGCACTTCAAAGGAAACGTAAACACGCCTGCACTTACTACCTTGTGCATTAGACAAAACAAAAATGCCACAAAATTCAGCTGAGAGACTATGAAAAGGGGCATAATTAACCACCATTACATTCACTTAGGCTTCATCGGTTGCAGACTCTTTGACCTCCTTACCAACACATGAATTTAATGGAGTCTATATTGGTCAGGTACACGCTGATCTTTTGGAGGGAACTGTAATTAAATTAAGAATAGGTCTCTTTTCCATTTAAATATCCATACTACCTTCTTTTAGTTGTTTTAACTGTTACACTTCTCTTTTCTGACACCTCAGCTTATAAATTACACTGCCTCAGACATCTAGTGGCAATTTCATGGTAATACATAAAAGGGTGTAAACAGATTTTAAAAGGTGTGAGTCTGAGTCTAACAGCTAATTCTGGTATAAGTCAATTGGGCTGATGTCAGTAGAATTGGAATGGGTGACTGAAAGAAGAATTTCATCCAAATGATTTGTTGTCAATGTCTGACATTGCCGATAAACTCTTTGTGTAAATCTATTGCATTTAAACAACAGTTATTCCATTACTCTGATACAGAATTAATTTTTGCATACTATGTGAGGATACTGGAAGCACTGTTACACAAATTTGGAAACTGACAAGAACTAATGAAGCTTCTGTGTTATCACTGAGCAGCACTGGTTTCCTAGCATAAAGAATGAGTATGCCCGCAATGATTTTCAAGTCTGGGTGTGAATAAACTGTCTGTTCTGGCATGCAGGTACTTCAGATGGTACTTATAAAACTACAAGTCAACATATCTGTACCTCAGGACATATCTTTGCTGGAAACACTGGAAAAATGTTCCATTATGAGCTCCCTGTACAGTACAGTACAATTTGAATTCTGTATATTGAATTTGTATGAGGACAGGTTTAACCTGTATGTGGGGTTTTGTAAATCATTTAAAAAAAACAGTCTAGGAATCCATCAACATAGTTTCCTGTGGAAGTCAATATCAGCCTTTTCTTTTCTTTTTTTTTTTTAACTATTCTTCTGTTTGTGTTTTCAGAGAATGCAGTCAATAAACAATGGTGACAAAATACAAGACATCTTTTACAACTATTTGAATATAGATTTTTGTTAATCAATTATACAAAGCCACATAGCACGATCTTTTCCCCGACATTAATCAGAAATAAACAGATCAGCCAGGCACTAATTGGTGCTGGATAATTTTACAATTTACCTAATAGTCCAAGAGATGTGTTTATACACCATAGAGGAGTCTTGAGGGACCTGAGCTGGACTTGCCTTTTGTCTCTCGGATTACAACATGATCTCAAGCAAATTATTTTCCCGCACTGAGACCCAAATTACCATCTGTAAAACGGGATTCCTGATTTTTTTCTCCTTTTTGAATTGCCTGGAATGTCTGTACCAAAAATAATAAATAGAAGTAGAGTTTACTAACAAACATATTAATAATGCCCATTTCCAAGCACCCATTGTTCTTTGGATTCTATTCTGATCTTAGTAACTGTACGTGTTTTAGAGTACCCCAACCTGTATGATGAAAGAGACAGCAGCAAGAAAAGGTGCATACACAAACATGACATTGTATTTACTGTTAACTACTATTCTGGTCAAAAAACAAAAAGTATTTATTTACCTCATGTTTGTTTTTATATCACTCAATCACAATCAGTATGGAAGTCTACTTTTTTTGTTTTGTTTTAAGTTCCATTAAAGGAAAGTCATGCTCTTATGACTCTTTTTTGCCCCATCTATCTTTTGTACAGTGGGAAACAATTTGTCTAGTATTTTGAATTCTGAAATTTTCCTAGCAATTATTCTTGCGCCTCAAATATTCTATCCAGAGAATTTACACAACACTTAAATTAATGTTCTGTTCTATACTATTAGTATACAGAGAAAATATGTATATGTCAAATAGAAGTTATGTATCATCAGAATGGTGTGCAGTTTATTCAAGAGTATGCCTGAATTGTCAACATTAGAATATAATGTTAATAAACTCTTGTCTGTGAAATGTAATCATTATTTTTCAATTGTACCTCAATTCCTTAAAAAAAAAATCCCCATATTCTTTTCCAGTAAAAGAATCATTTGATTCTTTTGTTTTATTGATATTATGTCAAAAAATACATTCAAAATCAAATATCTTGGCTTTACCTAGCAAAAGTCTATTCCTACCAAGTAACCAGCCACTGGGCTTTTGGGGGGGAAGGGAGGGGTAGGGGGTGTTGTTTGCTTATTTTCTTTGTGTTATCTGTTTCTTCCTCTTCTGGACAAAAGCCTTCACCCAAAACACTTTCCTTTTCGTTTCTGTTTTGATTTTTACTACTGTTTCTTTGTAGGGTAGAAAACCTGATAGTCCATGTCAAGAGTTAATCAGCTTGTATTAAAGAAAAAAACCCAACACTTTGCTGCCTTGAAGAGGCAGAATCAACAGGTAACTACTGAAACCAGATGTGCAGACCACATGAGCATAGCAAGAATGTTATAGGCAGCAAAGAGGCCATGGTCAGAGCACTACATTAATCATTATCACACCTTTATCTACAGTGGTCAAGGTTTCTATAAGCTTTTTGAAGAGATTTTAAGGAAGGACTGAAGGATAAAGAAGTGTTTTTCCATACATGAGAGAAAATTTAATGTAACAGGCTGAAATACTCAGCAAGCAGCTAATTAAACAGCATAACTGATGGAGGACAATGTGCCCATTGCAAACATAAAATAATAAGTAGGGTGAACACACTCTCCATGTCTTTTTTTTTTTTTTTCATGGCATAAATGACCTGCGTCTCTTCATAACGCTTTTTTTTGTCTTGTCTTCAAATCAGCCTCTGGACATTCCTGCTGCAGGAAGATTTCTAGAGCCCCAGGCTTCTATTGCCATTAGGTCTTTTACTTTGATCTCTGACTTGTTCTGTCTGAGCCAAATGAGACTCTAAACTCCTCAGGGCAGGAACAGTGTACAAAGTACACTGTTGAGACCCAATAATACTAACATCCTATGTGAAATAACTTCAATAGCTTGTATATAAGACTTAAAATATGAACTGTTATCTCAAAAGACATGTAGAAAAACTGGAATATGGCAATTTAGGACAAATCATGTTAGAAAATCAGAAAACTCAAATGAAAATTCATTTTTAGGAAAACAGGAAAAAGAAACTTAAAGATCGTTATTTTCCATTTCAGTCTCCTGCTCTGACAACGTTTCTATCCTCCCTGCCAAAGACCTTGCTAACATGTTACTAATTATAACATTTTGAGGAGAAAGAGGTATATTCGTGTTGTGTTTTGCATATCCAACAGTATCAACAACCAGTGGATGAATTGTTGGCTCCAGCCCCAGAATCTTTTCTTCCTTCCCATCACATACCCTGAGATCTCAACTGCTATCCATTTTCCCATTTTTTCCATTTTTTTTCCACCTCTGCAAGAATTGGTCTCCTTTCTTCCCAATTCATATATCACTTCTTTACAGAATATAATCAGTTACAGATCTTTAGTTACAAAGAGTGAAATTTTGACCTCATGTACTACAGGTAAGATTGCATCCCTTGAGATTTGTCAGGTGGGATTTCAAGTACCTATACATATGCATTTAGCGCCATTTGAGATATCCTCGAGTTTCTGAGACATCTGCATCAGGCTGTGAGATATGATGTAAAAGGCCAATTTGTGCCTTCCTGGACTGGCAGCTGGAAGCCTGGCAAAATACCCTCGACCAACAAAGATGATACACTGCAACTATGCTTAGGCAACTGATGTAACTACATGAGTAACCATTTACATCAATGTGTAAACAAGGTGAGAAGCAAACAAGATTCTTATATGAAAGGTACAGAGAGGAAAAGTGACTTTTAAAAATATATTTGTGAACATCATCTTTTTATAATTTGTATATGTGTAAGATAAATGTGTGAGATATATATGTCTATGTTAGACCAAGTTGGTAAAAATAAGCATCAGTTAGTTCTACCAACTCCTCAGGCTGAGTTTAGCAGAATTTATGCTTTATTTTTTTATTTGAAATTTTGCAAAATTAACTCAAATAATCAAGCTTCACCTAACTATTCAACTTTTCATCAGCATACTGGCTATCCAAAAATCTCCATTTCATTACAGCCAGGAGAGAATTACTTTCTCACATCTTTAACTAAACTGAAGCCCAAAACATTTATGCACATATTTTACTCTAAACACAGGAGTCCCACTGATTTCAGTAATGCAGGTGCACAATGTTAAGCGTATGTAGAAGTCTTTCCAGGATTAGAACATATATTTTACAGGTTATAAAACTGACACAGTACAAGTGAGAGAGGAAAAAATATTTCTACAGCATAATGATTTTTGTTTCCTTTCCATGTTGGATAGAGATAGGGTTAGCTATGTCTAAGAAAATATGGAGCTGTTTTATCATTATAATAAAGCTTCTTTCTGATCTGTAACCATCATCTGTCGTCTCTCATGATCTGGAAACATCTTAAATTTTGTCCTGGAGTCAGAAATGTATTGTCAAGCAGAGATACTGATGTTGGAATTTAGTTAGAAACACAAAATAGTTTCAACAATTTATAAGGAAGGATCAAATATGTTTTATCAAGTTATGTTGTTTATAACATTATAAGAAGAAAACTCCAGGGGAATTTTAAGCCTGTTGTGGGAACAGACCAATTAATCAACCATAACTTTAACAGAGTTCTGCAGCAGCTTTGGCATCCAACCTTGATCTGTTTCAATTATCTTTTAGACAGTGCAAAACCAATTGTTATGGACACCATGAGAAAAAAAAACACTATTTGAGCTGGTAGTGTCTGTTTAGAGGCAAAAGTGAGACTTAATGTCAGTATGTTTGTTTCACAGTTTTAGCTATATGACCAAGTGAAAACAGGAATATAACCATATATAATCCACGCAAGGTGGGTAATAAACATGACAATATTTCAGGCAAAAAGGAAAACAGTCAAAGTTAGCAATGCACAGTCTCCTGCAAGGAGAGAACTTTTTTAGACTTTTTTAGAACTTTTTTAAAGCAATTTATACTTGACTCTGCTTCCATACCGTGATGAACTGGTGGTAGTTATTCTGAACTCAGGTGTAAAAATAACATGGAAAGGAGATAATGGCTTTACCTATATGATATACTTAAACATCCTCGTTTAATTATCCCCAGAAGTTATAATGCTTAATTTACTAGAGTGAGCAGTAAGGAAAGGGCAAGGGAAATGTTTGCTTTGTCAGGCTTAGCTTCTCTTGGTGCTAAACATTATAGCAATCCCAACCTATATGGTGATGCACAACTTTACAGTAACACTAGTCAGTAGGCTAATCAGGCTGCAAATGAGCACAGGATCAACTGTCTAGTTCCTCTTTCTTGACCTATGCTCAAAATAATTAAAACCATGTAAGGAGATTTAACATACTTGTACAATTTGAATGCCATAGAATGCCACGTGTCCCATGCTTAGTTATCTCCCTAATTACTGCTGTGATCAGACCCTAAATGCATAGGAATTGCTTTCACAACTTGAGCACATATTACTTTTATTTCTTCTGATTTCTGTGGTGATGACCTAATTGAATAAATAGCGTACTTCTCGTTTGTACATATTTTCCATCCATTTCTCTCACTTAAACTGCAAGTCTAACTTGTACCATAAACTTCAGAGTTTCAAATTGGCTGAAAGCATTTTGTATCAACTGCAAACTAGATGTGTTTTATATCTCAGCAACCACTGTGCAATAGCAATGATTTCACATTTTCCTAAAAAACAGCAGAAGAGTCTGTTGTCTTGTTCTGTTACTGTGGTAACTAATTCTTAGTTCTTTAATCACACCAGTGGAATAAACAGTTTTTAAAGAGGAGAAGCAGCCTCTGCTCTAAGGATAAAGTTTCAAAGTGTCAGAACCATAAATGCCGATTTCCAAAAAAATATTTTTAGGTATGTAATTTAGTAATTTTTTTAAGTATGTAATCTAGCAAAGATTTCTTTCTTTAATAGAGACCTATAGAAATTGCTTCTCTCTTGTCATAAAGATCCCTAGCAATAACTCTTATAAGCAGAGCTCATCAATTTTATTGTAAGCATCTGGGATACACAAAAAGCTAATTCAGTATGGAAAATTGAATACTCACAAACTCTTTGCAACTATTAACAAAACCAACAGATTTGTTAGTCCTCTATTTTATTGGCCCAAGATGGCTCTGATTTGTTTCCTAACCATCAGAATCTTATTCTTCATTTGTACTTCAATGCCAAGTGTCTTTCTTGAATGAAGAAATTCAAGAGTTCGCAATACATTTCTCTCACTTTTTATTTGGTTTGGTTCCTTAATGCCAGACAGCCTGAATGTCCTACATGTTTATTTACTACATAAAAACACAAAAAACCACTGAAACAACTACGGACTGTAGGTTTGCAATAATTAATCACCACTTTTGAAGGGCTAACAATTTCAGAAACCAATCCCCTTTTATCTCCCAAGTCTCTTATTACCTGTCTCTGCTTGAAGCCCAGTGTTGCCAGCAATTATTTCCAAAGATGGATTTAACTGTGGGGAAAACTGCTGCTGGCGGGGTCTGTTTTTGTTTTTATATCTCATTTGGAATGGATTCAACCCATCACCTTTTCTCAAGCAAGCCTGACATGAACAGACTCACTTGTTGCAGTAAGTATCTCCATTTTCTTTTGTACAACTAGGCAAACTCACAGCCTAAAATCAAACAGACAAAAACTGATTACAATGTTTAGTCCTTCCCTGTGTACATGTTTACTGACTTTTGATAAGCAATTTGAATTAAATTTATTCTCTCTATAATGCTATTGAAAATATTGTTGAAGAATGCTAAAAATTATTTAACAAACCTTTCTTTACTCAAATATCTCAGAACTATTAGCTTTAAAACATGTATTACAAATATTACTTATATATCTTTTTTAAGGAGGAATGGAACCATTCTAAAAACCTACCCTACCTGTTTAGCTTCTAACAACTGTAGGGAGGATCAGTCCCTAGGATTCACCTCAGATGTCCAAGGCATAAATATTTTTGTTTTTTTCCCTTCTCAATGATACAATACATTACCCTTTTTCCCCAGAGCAATAACAGTACATTTTTCATTTCTCTTTCTCATATAATGATACAGCATTTAATATTCCCAGTTAATTTGTACTGATGAATACCTAGTTAAGACAAATCTATTTTTCAAAGGAAGGTGTGGGCATAAACATTGAAAATTATTTCATTAAGTCAGTGACCTTTTTAAAATGAATTCTTGTTGATAAAATAAAACTGAATACCACCTAAAGGCAGAAAGAAGGGAAATAGAATTTACATGTGTATTGGTTTCCAAGATTGATATACAGGAAGAAAAGTGGAGGGACAGTTTACCTCAAAAGCACAGGAAAGCATCTACAATATTTCTTATAGCTCTGAGCACTATAAAATGTACATTTTTGTTTGGTTTTAGAGTGTAGTAATAGCAAATTCCCAGTATCTGTTTCACTTTAATTCCATACAAGTAATACTGGACTTTAACACTGTAATTTTATCAGCTGAGTTTTTAAGCAAGCATGAAAATAATGTACTTTCAAACCTCTTACTTCTGATGGAACAAAAAATATACACTGGAGTATAACACAGAAATCAGCAAATATTTTAACTATTTCCTTTTCTCATCCTTCTTATACTGCAGAATCCAATAGTTTACTCATCCTGTGAATCTGCTGATACTAAGCAGGCTGCTAGCAGTGGTCCTTCAGATTATCATCATTGCCTCCAGGGAAAATAATCATTGCAGTAATGACAACTTTTAATGTAAACAGTATTTCTATAAAAATCAAAACATCAGCATTTGGGTAGACTAGAATCTCATTTATTTACATCAATAAAATATGCACCTTAGGACATGCTAAGTCACAGCTGAGTAATATGTATTGCATTTTCCAGTGTTTTTAGAAGGAATGAATAATGACAGTGGAAAGGCTCAGGTTCATTGAAGAAAAACAAATTTGGAGCAATGGAGCCCTTCATTTAGAAGGAGCTTGTGATATGACTTGACAGTTGCTTTGTTTAGACAAGTGTCATTGCTTTATTTCATTGACCAAATTTTCTAAAGTCAAACAGGGCAATATTATTTCTGCATGTGCACTGGATCAATGATAGCATCAACAGGAAAACAATAGTCTCTGACTGAAGTTTTGGAGAAAACCTCTGAAGCAAATAATCTTTGTTTGAAAGGAATGGCATCGCTGGACTTTATCTGAACTTTTGTCAGAGATATTCTGCCAACAGGATAGCTGAAAATTGCTCTCCACATTTTTGAGTTTCCTCTTTAATTATAGTTTCCTTCTGCAGCCTTCTTTTGTGCCCACAATCTCATTTGTTCTTAAATCATGTCGCTAAGTATCAAAACATTCAGTGAATTGTGCCCCAATACTGAATGAAAGCCTTCCTTTTGCTTCTGTTTTCTGTAGACTGCATTTATTTCTCTTTATTGGGGTACAGATATGACTCCCAATGTACAATTTCCTCTTGTGCTAAGCAGTGTCTTCCCAAAAGAGATTGTAAAGAAAGCATTATGGAAGGAGGCAGAGACTGAGATTTTAGGAGTAGGAATAGAAGCAGGTGAAATGAAAGGGCAAGAAGGTATTTCAATAAGGGATTTACTCAATAATTTCAGAGGAGTTACCGGTATAGGTAAGGAAGATAGAACCAAGTCTTCTGGCTTTTTATAGTAAGAAAATTTCCTCTGAAAAACAGTTATGCTTCCTGCTTCCTCACCTCTGGCTGGAAGCTGTTTCACGATTCAAAGTTCACTAATGTCAGCAACTTTCTCCTAGTCTCCAGTGTTAATTTATTCAGAATCAGTAAATATATTTCGTCTTATGTCAGCAGCGTCTGCTATCTAACCTGGTTGTTTTCCTTCCACGTTGTTTCTGCATAGGATGTTTTTATAGACAGCAGTGTTTCCTGTCTCAGACACCACTTGGCTTTGCTAACCAAGCCACTCTCTCTTATGGCCTGTCTATTCTGTGCATTGCAGTACGCAGCGGAGATGCAAACACTGGAACCAAAAAGCTTATTCAGGAAGAGGGAATGCTACAGCTTCATTGTGCAGTGCTGGGCTCATGCTAGGTGCAGACTAGAAAGCAGGGCTGATTAGCTCAGGCCTGGTGCCATGCTAACACAGCGATCTTGCTTCCAGGATGGAAGCTGCATGGTCTGGGCCACAGAACTTCTCAGCTTTATCCTACTTCTGTTCCACTTGGAATAAATATTTCTGGATGTGGCTGACTAAATTACTCATGATACTGTACCTGAGGTCTTTTCCATTTGTGTTCATTAATACCCCCCTATCATTACTGGGAGCATTTTATCCAAGCACTTTTGGATCCTGGATCACTTGGGTCACAACTTTTCTGCGACCAACAGTTAATATAGACTTTTTTTTTTTATTCCCCTCTTAGCTGATGAGAATGCAGTTTCTAGCACAAATATTTGTTGTCAGTCACTTAATTCTGTTACTTTGCCTTTGAACTATTACCTGTTAACCATTTTGTTTGTAAAACTGTCCTCAGATCATTTAACTCTTCTTTTATTTTAAAAATTGAATACAGACCATAAACATCCCACAATATCCATACCACACGCCCCCTGGTCAACACACAGTATTCATAAATTATTATCAAATGTCATTGTATCTATTACTATATCAAAAGGATTTTCCAGCAATGTTTATTCTGTATGCATTCCTGCTGCTTACTGTTTATTTTAACATACAGACTGTCATTTATTTTCTTTTAATACTTTTTACTTTATTTTACAAAGTCCTGAAGTTATGTCTGCCAGGCAATAAGTTCCCAGTAATCTCTTTGTGTATGAAAAATATGCTTATCTCAAGAAACTATTATTGTTTCTTTCCCTCTACATCTGGACTTTAGCCAAATCCAGTCACTTTCCCTCCACAAGATTGAAAAATAAATAAGCAAAACAAGAAATAAAGGAGCTAACAGTTAGGACGGCCACATCCTTATCATATTCTGTCTCAGTTTCTTCTTGTGTTTCCTCATATTGTGTTCAAATCCTTCATTTCAAAAATAGCTTCCAAAATAATCTTTTCTTCTGTCAGTTAAAAAATATCTATTCCCTCTCTTGAAGGCATTTCAGTACTGTCCACAGCAACATAGACTAAGAGTTAAATTGCTTGTCCTCTTCTTGGAGATTTTGCAATTTCCTGGCCCTGTTTGTCTCTCTTGCCCACTGAGCTTCTGTGTTCTTCTGGCATCCTCAAACTGACTACTGCAGCCTATTTTGCTGCTTCTACAGCTTTCTTTTTGAGTGTTTTTTTTATTAATGTCCATTTTGGCACACACTTTTTGGTACACATCAAACCTTTGTACATGAACACTCTGTAAAAACTATTTATGTCTTTTCATCTGTATCAAGTGAAGAAAATGGCAGATAATTAAACTTTAATTAAAAAAAAAATCAAGCCATCAAAGTGTTTATATGTCTTGCTTACTGCTAGAAGCTAACCAACGGAATGGCAAATTCTTGGAACAGGCTTAAAGAGAAATTTCCTGCGTTTGTTTGCTTTTATTTTAATCTGATTCCAGAGAGATCAGAAAAATTACAGTGTCTCATAAGCTAGACCAAACATTCTTCTGAGATACCCTCCCCAAAGTTATCATAAGATAAGGAAAAAAAATGTACATTCCTGTTCCTTCCAGGACAAACCACCTCAACATACTACCTTTCAGGTCATTCTTCTGGTCTGTAAAAAGATGCTCTTAGAACAAAACAAAACAAAACAAAAAGCAAAAAAAAAAAAAAAAAAAAAAAGTGCCAAAAGCTGAAACAACAAAACGGTACAATGAACAACTGTCTTCAGCTCAGTAGTTCTATATTCTTCCTCTCTTCCCTATGAGTTAAAGAATGCAGCTAGACTGTATTTCACAGTCCTCCACACCCTTCCCCCAAAAGAGAACATGGTGCATCATGGAAGAATAAGAGCGTGAATTAAGATCAGTTCAGGTATCAAGAAACACTGAGGTAAAAATCCCACATTGTAATATCTCCGGTTTTGAACCAAATTTTGTCAGTTTTTACCTCTGAAGCTGAAAATTAAAAATATCGGTTCCCTTTTTTGTTTTTAACAAACAAAAATTTTATTATTTTTTCTTTTTTTCCTATGAATCCTACTCTTATTCCTGCCCAGCCATGCTGTATTTATACAAGCCATTGTTTCCTCCCTAGATGGTGTCTGTTTGAGTCTCTTGCCAAGATTCTGCCTACAAAAATTCCTCCTCATTCTTCCTCTAAATCAAACAAGTCTTGACCTGATGAAAAAAGCATAAAGTAAAGCTCTGGATCTTGAACTGAGCCTTAAAATCAAATTTGGCCATACCAATCCATGAATATCAATGCAAGGAAGTGGCTTACACAAGGAGAAACCTCTACTGTATTCCTACATCACATGCTCCATCTGTACTATAAGCCTATCCTTACTGCACACAGTATTATAAATTCCTTATTCCTTCTTATGATCATATCAGCAAGGAAACATGTCCAAATCACTTTCCTGCTTATGCAGTCAGTATTTTACCTTTAAATAACATCTTTCCCCAAATAAGATACTAAGAACATTAACAAAAGTTTTAGAACATTACAATTTTGGTAATATTATAATTGTCTTTCCTAGCAATAGTGTTGTTTGTGAACACCATATTTCCTATGAAAAAGCTATGGGGGGAGGTAACATTTACAAATAATTCATAAAAAATCTTTCTTCTTCCATGAAAATTTCAAAATGAAATAAAAATGAAATTAGAATATTTAATATGAGTTATTTAAATTTACTGAATCACTTTTTGAAAGTGACTACAGCATCTTAAAATTTCCTCCCTCTCCAAATCCACAATAGTATGATATTATTTCTATTCTTTATTGAATTGGAACAAAAAAAATCTTACAAATATTTTTACTTTGTTGTGTTTTTATTTTGAAATATTCTGACAAATAATCAAAACATTACATTAAAAAAAAACAAACAGAATCACGGAATAGTTGAGGTGGGAAAGGACCTCTTAAAATCATCAAGTCCAGTGCTCCTGCTCAAACCACAGTCAGCTAGAGCAGATTGCCCAGGGCCATGTCCAGGGACCAAGACTCCACAGCTTCTCTTGGTACTTATTCCAGTGTTTGACCATCCTCACAGTAATTTTTTTTTTCTTCTTTACATGGAATGTCCTGTGTTTCAGTCTGTGCCCACTGCCTCTTGTCCTGTCACTGGACACCATGGAGAAGGTATGGATCCATCTTCTTTACTAACCCATCAGGTATTTATACATATTGATGGGATCTCCCCTGAACCTTCTCTTCTCCAGGCTGAACAGTCACAGCTCTTTCAGCCTCTCAGCCATGAGAGATCCTCTAATCACACCATCACCTTCATGGCCCATGGTGCAGTAGGTCCATGTTGCTCTTGTACTGGGGAACCCAGCACCGGACGCAGCACTCCAGATGTGGCCTCTCCAGGGCTGAGCAGAACAGAAGGGTCATCTCCCTCAGCCTGCTGGCAATGCTCTTCCTAATGCAACCCAGGAGACTGTTGGCCTTCTTTGCAACAGGGGCATGTTGCTGGCTCATATTCAATTTGGTGTCCATCAGAACCCCCGAGGCCTTCTCTCCAAAGCTGCTTTCCAGCCAGTCAGTGTCCAGCAGCAGGTTATTCCTCCCCAGGGCAAGACCTGGCATTTCGTATCCCTTTGTTGAGCTTCATGAGCTTCCTCTCTGCCCATTTCTCCAACCTGTTGATGTCCTTCTGAGTGGCAAATCAGCCATCTGGTGTTTCAACCATTCCTCACAGTTTTGTATTGACAGCAAACTTGCTGAAGGTACTCTCTGTCCAATCACGCACATCATTAATGAAGATGTTAAACAGTACTGGCCCCCATATCAACCCCTGGGACCCCATTAGTGACTGGCCTGCAGGTGGACTTCATGCTGCTGATCATAATCCTCTAAGCCTGGCAGTTCAACCACTTTTTAATACACCTCACTGTCCACTTACCTAGACCATACTTCATCAGCTTGTCTATGAGGATGTTATGGGAAACAGTGTCAAAAGCCTTACTGAAGTCGAGACAGACAACATCCACTGCCCTTCCCTAATCCACCAAGCCAGTCATATCACAGAAGGCTATCACATTTGTTAGGCATGATTTCCTCTTCATAAATCCATGCTGATACTCATGATCACTTTCTTGTATTTATTATATTTGGAAATAGTATCCAGGATTATTTGCTCCATCACCTTCCTAGGGACTGAGGCGAGGCTGACCAGCTGTATTACTCTGGATCCTTCTTCTTGCCTTTCTTGAAAGTAGAAGAGACACTTGTTCTCTTCTGGTCCTCAGAAATCTTCCAAAATTGCCATGACCTTTCAAAGATATTTGAGAGTGGCTTCACAACGACATCAGCCAGCTCTCTCAGCACTTGTGGGTGAATCCCTTCAGGTTCCATGGATCTGAGTACGTCCAGTTTGTTTAACTGTTCTCTAATGTCATCCTCTTCCACCAAGGGTGGGTAGGTATTCCTTAATCCAGACTTTCCCACTGGTCTCAGGGGCCTGGGATTCCTGAAAGCCAGTTTTACCCATAAAGATCGAGGTAAAGAAAGCAGAGTACCTCTGCCTTTTCCATGTCCTTTGTCTCCAGGTCCCTGCAGCATTTAGCAGTAGGCCCACCTACTTACCTAGCCTTCCTTTTGCTGCTGATGTACTGCTCATGTGCAGAAACCCTTCTCGTTACCCTTCACATCCCTTGCCAGATTTACCTCCAGGTGGACTTTGGCTTTCCTAACTCCATTCCTGCATGCTCAGACAGTGTCTCTATATTCTTCTGAGGCTGTCTGACCCTGCTACAACTCCTTCTATGCTTCTATTCTATGTTGAGTTTCATCATGAAGTCCTTGTTCAGCCATGCAGGTCCCCTGCCACCTTTGCTTGACTTCCTGCTTGTGGACCGTTTTTGAGCTTGGAGGAGGTGATTCTTGAATATCCCTCTTTTCTGCAGGACTCTCACCCATGGGATTCTTCTAAGCAGACCTTTGAACAGGCCAAAGTATGCTCTCCTGAAGTCTAGAGTTGTAATTCTGCTTTTGCCTTCAAAAAAAAAAAAAAGGTTAATTTTTAAAATTCCTGAGATCTTCCAGATATATAACACAGATTTCAAGAATTTAGCAAAATAACATTTTGAAATTATACCCTTTGTCATAGCTTAAGGCACTTGATTTCATAAATAGCAGCATACTTACTAGTTTTGAAAGGATTTTACTTGATGAACATTCCTCAGAAGCCTCTAACGTCATTTCATGCAAAATGGGTTTTCTTTTTCAAATGTAAACATTCAGTGGGACTATTCAGAAAAGAAGCTGAGTAAGTAAATAAGATAAGTGGATTGGTTTATATTATATATTAATTACATATACCTCTGTGTGTGTTTGTATGGAGATATGTAAAATTAATATTAGCTGGGAGAATATGTGATTTTCTTTCAAAATATATTTGGACAATGAACTACATTGATTAACAATCTGCAAAAATTTTATAGGCATTTATTCTATTACATCTACAATGTTTGCTTTGGATCTTCGAATTTTGTAAAAATCACTTTTTTTTTAACCACATAACATTTTTTTCCTTAAGCATATGCACCGGTCACAAAGCTGTATTTGCAGTCTCCTTTCCTAGCCTCAACTCTTTGACCTTTGCAGTACTGTATGACAAGTAATTGATCGGTTGCACTTAAAAAATTAAAAAAAAATGCTGACAGAGAATATTGAGTGACAGTACACACATTTCCTGGAAAGTTTTCAGGACCAAAAATATTGCAGTTACTATTTCATTTATTTTTTACTAAAGAAGGAAGTGGAATGCACTTGAATGCAACAACACTAAAATTTTAAACCTCCACCAAAAAGATCATCAAATAAATGATGAGGTGTTCTGAAGGCAAGTTCATAGCAGATCACAGCAGCATAAGACGGTCCTTGAAAATTTAAGACAAACTTCAGAAGTCAGTCTTTAGATTCTAATATTGATTTGTGCTTTACTTTTCAAATTCCAATCAATATCATCAAGAAAATGTATAGTAGAGGCCTTCAACCTGAACAATACTAGTAAAAACTGCAAATGAATTTGTAGCAGTTTATGAACAAAAAAAAATTAATTGAAAGTGATTATTTTTTAATCATTCTTAAAAAATATCAGATGTGTCATGTTCTACCTCTTACTCAATGAAAGAAAAAATACCAAGACCAGCCCTAATGTTAGTACAGGCATGATTATAGGGTTTTCAAGGACAGAAAGGATGATCAGCTCAAGTTGTCCACGCTTTTCACACAGTATTGGCTCACTAGCATGTATTTATAGAAATCAGTCACCTCAAATAACTTAGCTCATGAGTCACTCATAATCAAATAGAGCTTTACACTTCACCTCAATCTGTTGCACCTGGGAAAGGTCTACTTTGCACCTCATTTTACTTCTACATGTCTGACACTTTGAAAGCCATGCTATGAAATATAAGATTTTACTGAGCTTAAGTCTATCTTCCAGTATGGACACTGGTACAAGATTGCTATTTAACTCTTATAGAAATGAGGAACATTAAAAAAATTTCCCACCTTCTGCTCCAAAAAAATTCACTGAGCTTCACAAATACAAAACAGTAGTTATATGTGCTTAAATAAGCCATCTTTAAAAACACTATCCATTACAGATAATTAATCATTTGAAAGAGAGGGAAATAACATTACTTAATGTATTACTAGAATGTGATCAGAAATTACATATATATCTATATTTATAATTGTATCCTACTAAAATTCAACAAAAGTAAAGGTACTCCTTTTTGTATATATAAAAGGATTCCTTTGAGCCAAACAATATTGACATATTTCTGCAAGCTTGATATTTTGTCTATTAAAATCTCACTGCCACTCAAGAGGAACTTTCCCTGTGATGATCACAAAACATCACCTGTATTCTCAATTTCAAAAAAGCAAAAAATCAGATTTTTTTTTTCAATATTATACAGGAGTTAAAAAGGTTCTATAACATTTTAACAATATTCTAAACAATCAATAGGGATTGTGCAGCAGGGAAATGAAATTAATTTTCATTGAAATCAGTGTATCAGGAAATTAACTAAGACATACATCAGAGGACTTTAGTTAAATGAGGTAACACTAAAAAAAAGTGTACATGTCCTAAGGATTACTTTCCCTTTCCTGCAAAGCCAGAAAACCCTCCAAAAATTTATTTTATATATGAAATGTTTTACAATATCGCCTTATTTCCATACGGAAAAGCCTCAATCATTAGTAAAAATAAATAATTAAAAAAGAAAAAAGCAAAGCCATTTGTAAGTCAACAGCAGTCTAAATTAAGGAAGTTTATCCTAGTCTTCTTCTCTCCCAATAAACCACTTTTTTTCTGCTCCTTCACCTCCCTAACAAAGAACTCATGAAAAGTCATCATATTTGTGGAGATGTGTTTTTTTAATGAGGATGAGAGATAGAGAGACCAACAGGTAGTGTCAAGGTATTGGTTATATGGCAGGTTATATATAGGTTATACAGGTTAAATGAGGGCAGAACAGAGTTGATGGCAAGACAGAAAACCAAGTCTGCAGGTCAGGGTCAGGATTGGGTGAGGACCTGAGCAAAAGTGAGGAGGCCCCAAGGAGGCTTCTCACAGCTCCCTGTGGCCAACAGTCTGCTCCCAGGTTAGAGGTGGGCCACATCAGACATGGTCTTGAGCATGGGCAGCCAAACCCATAGGGGGTGGAAAGAGGTTGCTCAGGGCACAGTGGACTCCCACCACATCACCCACAACTTGCACAGGTTAGGTCAACCTAACCCCTGAAATCAGGTCACTTCTAAGTAATCTTATTCTCGGCAGAAGGTGAATAAAGGAAAATTTTTGTACATTACAGAGCTGCCCTTCTCTCACCAATGCAAAGTGAAATTTTGGATCACTTTCATCTCTGGGAAACAATCCTTTTTGTTTCTATTTACACTGATCCCTCCATATTGACAATCACTTAGCACACAGTCGTTTGCTTCTCCCCTCTGGCTCCCTGATGATTTGTGTTACAAGTATAACAGGTTTTCTACTGAAACAAGTCAGTTGGGACAAATCCTGAGTGTGAGTCTACAAAAAAACTTTAGTAACAGATCTCTGCAAGTGATGTTTATAAAATCACCCAAGATTTGGCTATATCTACTCTATGCAGTGCTCTAGCACTACCCCTTAAGCCTTGTGACCTCAAACATTCTCTCACCATCACATCATACCCCAGAGCAGTGTCCACCACATCATGATCACACTGTTAAATTGCTATTTTGCCCAACCATGATTCTGCCAAGCATTCAAGAAAAAAAAAAAAAAGTAAATATATTTCAAGCAAAAATAAATAAATAAATAAGCCTCACAACAAAATAATGTTTATGTCCTAATGCCACAGGATCACCACCTGAGGCCAGGAAGAGACCACAGTCAAGTGCTCTGTCATGTGGATATGGCCAGTCAGCCCTAAAGAACATTAGCCCAGATCAGTGTCAGCTCAAGCCACTCTGAATTGCTTTTCTGGGGAACCAGAGAGCCAATGATTATAGACCACACTGACATGATGTTATGTTGTCAGTAGCCTGTATTGGCACAGTGTCAACGTGATCTGAGAGTTCCACATTTTTTTAAGCCCACTGCTTGGACTCGTTACTTGACTGCTCCAAGCCCTGCTCTACCACCTCAAACCCATGTCTCAGCTTCTGCATCTGACTAGTGCATGCCAGCACTATTCTATCTGACTTTCCTGGACGTTTACATATATGACTCTTTACCCAGACAAGGTCTGGAAACGTCACAATCACGCTCTTCCATGTCTTATCCACTCAGATTTTGCTTCAACCTAAGCCCTCTTTTCAGCGTATCCGAGCAAATTAAGCTATGATTGCCTATTAAATATCATATCATACTTAACTATTTTCCAGACTGACTTCACAAAGATAAACACATACATCCATTCACCTAATTCATCAGATTAAATAACCAGGACATGAAGAATTTGAAGCTGACCAGTCAAGGTAGTCAAAAAGATGTGACATGATCTTTTAAATCTTTTTTCTACTGCTAAAACCAGAAAACTCTCTACTGTGAAGCGCAGCTGCTCTCTGTTTACTGATTCAGACCCTTTTTGGGGGGCCAAACGCACATTGGAAGGCGTGCAAATCCAATTATTGGCCTTTTTTCCAAAGTCACCTGAAATTAAACTCGAATAGAGTTGATTACATGCTTATTTATCTAAAAGGCAAATGTGATTTCCAGTACTCCACTGCCTGGATCACCTGGGAGAGAAAAAGGTTCATGCTGCTGAGACTCCTGATCCAATCTTGATTGATGTGTGCTAGGCTTCTGGACCAAAACTGAAAAAATAGATGTGCTTTTTTTCCCCTTCTTTTTACAAGAAATTGATATTTTGTCCAGAAAAGTCATCCACATGTGTAAATGGGATCAAAAGACTGGAAAGAATAACAGGAGTACCACACTCAGCCAACTGCAGTTGCAAATAACTAAGTGATAGAGGTTTAATCCAAAAAGGTCGACGGAATGTTGATCTCTTGGTTGCTCTCGTAAGATAAGATCTACCATTTGCGTCTCAGTCTGTTTTTATATACATTTTACATACATATTTTACTTACATGGACAATTCTTCTTGCCTAATTCTAATTTTCTGCTGATTCTAATACCTACATTAGACTTCTGTCCAAAGTTTGCACTCACAGAGTGCAAACAAAAACCACAACAAATTCAGATTTCAGCAAAACTATCTCAATCCCACAAGTGACATCTGATATGCCTAAAAATATTTATATTCAAGTCTCAGTATTTATAATCAAGTCTCATTTAGCCTCAGGAGTCTCTAAAACTATGAAAAGAGTGAACAAAGGGATGAATATAAGGGTCCGTTTATTATTTTTTCCTTCTGGCCAGTATGCAGACAGGAGGCAGTGAGAGTGAGAGGAAGATGGCCTGAAACCAGGATGTATGTGGTTTATCTCCCACTCCCTTTTTGAGGAGTATATGAAATCTTTGACCAGGGGAGCTGGAGGAGGGTCAATTTCATAAAACTGGTGTTGCACGGTACCTTTTCTAAAACATATGTCTCCTATTATCTGTTCAAGACATCAGACTTCTCCGCAGCCACAAAATTCAGTAGAATCAATCAAAAATTCGAACAACCACAGTTCTCTAGCAATAGCCATCAGTCTCTCTTGTGAAATAACTAAACAATCTAAAATTGAGTAATTGCTTGTCTCCAAAATTTAGAGACCTGATTGAATAAAAAGATGCTGTTCTGATCACGTTTAATCCTGATCATCTTTAACCCACCTCTGTGGTTCAGTGGTGATTTATTTAGCTATTAAACTCACATAGCACATCACATAAATGCTTGTCTCTTCAGATTTCAGAGGCAAGACAAACAATTCTATGGTAATATAGTTTTTCATTGAGCTAATAATTTAAACCATTCACACCCTAGTTAACAGTAAGGACTAAAATTTCACATCAAATGAAAATGTTAATCAATTTTATGGTAATAAAGTCTTATTAGTAAATTGGCAGATAAGGTTTGCATTTAGTTCACAGTGCCTATGATTGTATTATATATCTTAAGATCATGGAGTCATCAAATAAACCTCTGAATTCCTAATTATATGAATAAGACTGTACTAGTATAGCGTATCAGCATTCAAAGTCAACCACCAAATGCTTCATTCTTATGTGTCAAGATCTTGAAACTCTATTTTCTCTGTAATGCAATTACAGAAAATCACACATACTCAGAATATAGCAAATACCAGGATCCAGACCCCAAAAGGCACTGAAGTACCCAACTTCAAGCAAATTAAGCCGGTATTAGGTTTTTGCGTACCTTTGTGGATCTAAGACTAAACTACTTTCAATTCTATTCTACATACTGAATGATCAATAACAGTTTATTCAGGATCCTGTTCCATAGACTTAGGTATTGCCACAGGAAAAGGGTTTTTGCTTGACACTGCATATTGGATTTTACCTGTGGGATATGTTTTAAAGAGAAAGAAAGAACAAGATCAAACTGTATCTATTTAACTATCTGACGTCACTGAAAAAAAGAATGAAAAGGGAGGGGGACAGCAGCACTTGCCCCCACTGAGCTCACAGCCTTGCAGCACCTACAGCTAACGTGCCATGGGTGGCAGGCATAGCTGAAACTGTGGCCCAGTCAATTTTACTATCTCACCTTCCTACGTAGCAACCTGTCAGGTACTGGAAGAGGGGTTGGCTGAGGAACAGATAGAAACAAATAGGCAGCAGATCTGCAAGGTGCTTGGAAAAGCCCTGCTGCTTTGACAAGAGGGGAGGCTTTTCCGGGGAGCGAGGTTACACTCCTGCTTGCGCAGATAGTCTGTGATGACTGCAAATGTGGGAGCAGCTGCTTGCCCTGAAAGGGCAGATCATCCATGGATGAGTGACTCAAAACCCATCCAGACTCTACATCCTGACTGAAGTATTACAAACTGTTTTACACAGGAAGAAGGAATGGAAATGGTGTAGCCACTCAGGTATAGATCTGTGATAAGCTGAACAAAAAATGAGCTTTAGGTTAGAAAGATGCAAAAAGCTATTGAAGACAAGGGGAAGGAAACAAACTAAATCTTCATTAGCACAAAATGACAGTCTAGAAAGTCCTGACCTGAGATGCTGACTGTGCTATTCTCACATTTTATATATAGTGGTTAATATGGCAGCAACACAACACTGTGTCCCTGCACCTTCATTAGAGCTCCTAGGTGCAGGCAGATTTTGGATCCCTGATCTCACCCGCCCACTTACCTACACTGGTGAGTACATTTTTCACCAAAAGCACCTGCCTTGACAAACAAAATAAAAGAGATTAAAAGAGAGTTTAACAGTTTGAGATTATAAAGGCATGTGCCTTTTCTTCCATACTGACCCAGTGGTTTACCTGACAATTTACTTTTTTTTCCAAGTCTTAAACCACAAGTAAAAAAAAAAAAAATCTATTCTTATCATCAGTAAAGGGAGCTAATGGTGACAAACTAGCCAACATGGCAAGTACGATACTCTTTCAGAGAACAGTTCTATTTTATGGCTCCTTCTAGCACAAAGCTATTATGTTCCAGTCCACAACTCCATTGAAGGCTATTATAAAAAGAATCCCCCCTTGCAACTCATCATACTGTAACAACTTCTGTGCTCAAAATATCGTGTTCCTAGGGATTCTGTTGTATTGTTCCCTGCATGAACTTTGAAAACATGGGTTAGAGTTATCAGCATTTCATAGTACTAACCTTGAGGGTGTCCCTTCGACTGAAGAAAACAGGCACCTACATCCTGCTCTACTTTTGCAACTGTAACTTATGACTGTTCTTCCATTCATTAAAAAAAAAAATTGCTTCCTGAACTCAGTGCTCCATCCTATTACTTGTGGAAATGTTATGGCTCTTTAATTCACCATTACTGTTTATTTACAGAGATCTAATGAATGCAAACAAATATCTGTGTTGTCATTTCCAGGATTCTTCTCGCAGGCACACTTGTTTCTCCAGTACTTTGATGTTTTAGCCTCAGGCCGTATGGAACATATGACTGACTATCAAAATTTACTGAGTCCTGGTGTCAGGTAATGGCACACTAAGAGAGAAAAAGCCCTTTGATAGGAAGAAAAATATCCAATGTTATGGCTCAAAAATTGAAACTGGGGTTGGATTCAGGAACCAGGTCACATTATAACTGCGGCAATTTTAATGGATTACATAACAAGCTGACAGCCTCAATAAAAATGAGCAAATTTGAATTCTAACAAATTCTAAGGTCATTTCCACTTATTCACATTAATAACAGATTATACCTATTTAGCATTTCATAATCAAATTTGTCCTCTTTGAAAGCCAGTATAACAGATAATTAAGAGCAGAGTGGGGAATCTTGTTTTTTAAAGATTTAAAAATGTTTGCTGTTAATGTAAAGTCATGCACGAATCTCAAAACAGAATAACACAGCATAACACTAGATATCACTTTGGTGAGGTTTGTCATCAATAAACTGCTGCCACATTAATTCAAATAGAAGTTGGCTTTCATTACCCTCAATACATAATTTTGGCCATGACTTCTTCAGTAATTCTACTACATAATATTACTTTTTAATGCAGTTTAACATTTGTCATAGTCATCTTGTCCCTTGACAAGCCTTAATCATGGTTCTGACTAGAAGTATGAGGATCATTCAAGGTTATATTAAATAGTTATCTAAACTGTTCACAAAGTCTACCTTCCACGTTTCCCCTATGCCAACATCAGGGACAGCCTTCCTCTACAGCTGTCAGAAGCGCACTAAAATATTGAACCTTATAAAGATAGCAATGTAAAAACTTGAAGAAATCCTGAAGATACATTGTGAACTTCAGCAGACAGAGAAATAGAAAGACTGTTATTTGAGTGGACCTTGATTATCCGAGATCTTAATTTTAGCTTATTTAAAACACATTCAGAAATAACATCTTAGTCCTTTCTGGTCTCTTTGTAAGGGGTTACAAGAAAAGATAGATACTTTTCATCTCAGTGAAAGCAGTCACGGATATAGATGCGCTAATACTATTCAAATAAAACTCCAGAGAATACACAGTGGCTCCAGGCTAATAAGTGTAGCTAAGTTTTGTTTGTTTTGAAGTTCATTTTTATTAATTATTTAAACATTATGAAACTGAGATGAGGGAAGGATTATTCAGGCATTTTTTGCATTGACATATTGATGCTAATATGGATTATTTTAATATTGTCCAACTCTAATTCAAAAAATTAAGCTGTGTCCTTATTTTGAACATCTTGGTAAAATAGTTGACTTTTTTCATTATTTATTTTTGGACTGTGGCCTAATCTCTAATACTGCCATGTTTCTAAGGAAGCTCTGGTATAACTAAGGCAAGGAGGAAGCCTAATATTTGATCAAGCTAAAAACTTTCACTGGATGTACCAGGTATATAAAAATAATTGGCTTACACAAGTTTGTCAGTGTGCAAAGGGGTGCATTACTTTGCCCTCCATTTTTTCATATCTTGCCATAACAAAAAATATATGGAAGCTAATTTCAAGGATTTTTTCTTGCAAATATTAATGTGTTTGGCTAAAATAGGGAGAACAGAGTTAAAAATCATTATTAAGTATATTGCTTTGACCATCACAGTGGTCTGGAGACCACTCTGAAGAAATAGGATTCTGTTCCCCTTACATCTATAATTTTTCGGACATATAAGTCATGCTCAGTAAACCAAATCCTTCGGACCATATTTACAGCTCACTTCAAAGTACCTAGCTTAGGTATTTTCTATATAGTAATGGAAGCATAGAGTTCATTGTGGCTCAGCTGTCCATGAATTCACTCAACTTCTCTGGAAAATTTTGAATTTTGTAGCCCTTCATGTTTGAGTTTTAAAATGTAACCTGTGTATTTGCTTTGTTAAAGTCATTCACATTCTGGGATTATTTCCCCTTCCCCCCACCTCTTTTTTTTAACAAAAACTTATAAAGTAGCAAGAGCCATCATATCTTTCTGCTGGCAGATTGTGACACATTGAGTGTAATCTGGAATTAAATCAACCGGAACGCTCTTTTGTCAAGAAGTGTTAGAGGTGACTGCCATGTTACTGGGGAAAAAATGAAGGAGCTCTGTTGCTTCAGCTGGCAGATTGTCACAAAACACTGCTGTATGGCTCTCTTCTGACTGACCAGCAGATTCTAAACCTAGGTAAAGCCGCAAACATATATTAGAAAAATAATCCCTTTCTGTAAAAGTTAAAAAGACCAAAATTACAGTGCATTTTAAATGCACTGTGTCAAATCCAACTGAATAGAACCAAATTTCTTCTGTTCTGGAAGACGAGTAGGGTGAGGAGGAAAGAGGAACCGCAAAATTTGTTTATTTACAGCTATTGTACATATGCACAGGCCAGATTCTAGTCCCTCACTTAGTTTGTTTTGCAGCGCACTAGTATACAAACTAATCTACATTTCCTCTTGATAATCTACAAGTATAGTTCCTTAACTAAGTGTAGTCCCTGGGCAGCATACATCTTACATGGCTATAGCAACAGGGTCATGCATTGATTGATGGGTAAGCAAGTAAAAGAGTCCATAGGCTGTATATTTTGCCTTCTAGTGGTTCTCTGATATTTGAATCCTCCTGGGAACCGTAGTATATGGAGCTACAGGAAACAGACCTTAAGTTCTATGAAGGTCTCTCTATACCACATTTAAGTTTGACCCCCCAGGCTTGATGCTGATGTGTCTTAGGTGAGGTCAGGACCATCTCCCAGTCTATACTGTGGGACCTGAGAGCACTTTCCATCTTTTGGATCCACAGGCACATCATATCCCCATCCTGACTTCACACTACGATGAGACCTGGACCCACCCACTGGTTTCCATGTAAGTAAAATCTGACTTCACAGGTTGCAAAGAAATGATGCATTCCAGTGGCTTCCCAGATCAGTGTGACTGGGAACTTGCCCAGAATACAGACACAGCTGATCTGACCCACCTGGGAATCCACCGTTCGACTAGGCAGCTTCTGCACTTCTGCATCCTCCACCAGAACATTTCTAAGAATCTGTCTCATTTCTCTTTCTGGTCTAGTCATTAGTATGGGCAATAGAAAGAGAAAGCATGATGAAAGAGAAAGTATTGCAGCGAGTAGTGTGAAAGTACTACAGGAAGGAGTGACAGCTGGAAGTCCTAGTTGTACCTCAACAGCGATTCAGCAGAACCTCCAAATTCAAACTAACTGGGAGAACTTAGATTAGGGATTTCAGTTTGAGGGCTATCTGAGATCAGTTGTGTCAGACAGACATATTCTTGTATTCTCTCCTGGAATTGTTTCAGGCATCCATACCTATTCCCAAGTTTTGCTGATATGTGGTTATTTTGATGATCTGGACAAGAAAACAAAAGTCATTTTCTGTTATGACAATGCTCAGATTTGTGATTCCATTAAATCTGTTATTGTACCTAGAACTTTACAGAAGCATATCCAATTAATTCTTATAAATAAAAGAAATCAAAAGAAATCAATGGAATGCGATGAATAGAAAAAGTTGTAACTGTTTTTAAAGGTTTTTTGTTTTGTTTTTGTTTTGCTGTGAATAGTGTCTGTTTTAAATGCATTATTGCAGTGAGATTGAAAACAGTCTGTAAATATTTTACATCAAAAGCCTATCCCTAGCATAACAATTTAGAGTCTTTAATTGGGAAAAGTTAGCACAAACAAGAACTGGAATGGTCCAGTGCGTACTCTTGAAAATACCTTCAGACCGTAGCTGCCTTCCCTACCTCTAAAGGGTTCTCCAAACATATCTGATGTTTATGGGTTCTCTGTTAACAAATTTATCATCACAGACCTATGAACAAATATTTAGATGTGAGTACTAAAACAGTTTCAAATTTAATGAGAAAGACAATATGAAGCAACTACTGTTTTTTAACTCTGAACCAAAACTTTCCTCTGAATTAATGATTTTTTGGTGTCACATAACTTTAAAATCTGAATCTAGTCATGAATTACTACTTTCTGGAGGGATCCAAATCCATGAGAAAATTTACTCACTGACTAGTGCCATAAAATTCATTTTTCCAAAATGACAATCCAAAACATCACCTAAATGATAGAGAGGAAAGAAAGAGAATACTCATGTGCACGCTTGACTGGTAAGTAAGAAAAACTATATTACAGCATGTGCATGAAAATGACATTTCATGAGCTTTCAAAATGTTTTTTTTTTTTAGTTAATTATAAGAGAAAAAAAGTAATTTCAAAGGATAGGTTTTCAAAATTTAAGATATATCTGTATTTGCTAGAATAATAGAATTATCATAGAAAATAATATCCCACCCCCTTATTCCTTGTAACTCTATATTGTTGGAAGTCATCTACATAAGACTTCATTTAAATTAAAATTATTTTTATCCCCATTTCTTTTGTTAATCTCAGTGCAGCCCTAAAATAGCTAGGAGACTGGCTATGCTATATAGCATTTTTTATTATTTTGACATTCTGCATACAACTTCTGCGTATAAATGGTCATAATGGAAACACGGCCCAATTTCTATGTTTTCTTTTTCTCCTGAGGCCAAGGAATTATTCCAGAGATTAATTTAACCCATTACATTTATGATGGCAAGTTGTATTTGAAGATTTTAGGATGGATTCATCTGGTAGCTGTAGCTGCTTTGTGTCTCTCTGGCACAGCAAAGCAGCTGTAAGTTCTCTTCACTGGTTGGCTTCACAGCTGCTTTATGTTGCCAGTGTGACACAAAGCAGCAAGAGCATCCTGATGAATCTGGTCTATACCAAATATTCCTTAGATTAGATATATATCTTTACACATCACTGCTCAGGGCTTTGGAAATTTAGTTTACAGATCATACAACATAATGAGAAGAACAGAACAGACAGACCAACAAGTTCACTGGCTAGCTTTTAAGGAGAGATATACCTGCAGTTCAAAGCCTTTAGACCAGTCATTCTTCATGTATTTCTCAAGGATTTATATGTTGACTATACAGTGCACTACAAAGACACCATGATTTCTCATTGCCTGTGTGAAGTCCTTGCTGTAGAGATTTTGATTAGACCTTGACTAAATTACAGCACACACTACTTCCTCCCATGAGAAAGACTGTTTTTTCTTTTACAACCATAACCGTTCATCTGCTGTTTGGATCAGTTTACATCTTATTTTTATTTTCTTAATCTGTTAAAGATGATAATTTTTTTTGAGTAAATCTAATCTGAGTACTCAGATTTTCATCTATGTTGCCATGCTCTCATTGAACCCAGAAGTATCAATTGCCCTAAGGACTTTGGAGCTCAAGAAAGGAAGGTGACTAGTTTCAGGCATTCACAGAACAATTCAGAAACCGCCAATCTACCTTGATTACTTCCAGCTGTATCCCAAATCCTGCTTGAAGCATTTCTGGGCTGTGTCAGGATGAAGAGACTACCTTTGAGAGGCTTCAAGCATAGCTAACTGTACTATCCTTTCTGTGTCAGAAAGGACAAGTGGTCTCCATGGTACGGGGGTCAAACACCTGGGTATAAAAGTCTCCTCCTTTTTGCTCAAAATGAATTAAAAGTCCTTTTGGTGCAACAAAGCAAAATAGGCACATAACAGGCACTGCCCATTATAAGTCTTCAACAGGTTTTTCTTTTTCCCCAAACAATCTTTCAGAAATGTTAATGTGCTGAGTCTTATTCCAGCCTACTAAGTATATCCAAGAAATATTCCAGACATAACTATTGTGGTTATACAAACAAAACTATTTTGTGAAGCTGGATAATACATGTATATCGCTACTGTCTACAGCGTGTATTTAGAACTGCAGAACCAACTGTTATTATTACAGGAAACTAAAAGAAAACACTTAACCACCTCTAGCTCTATAATGTCCAAAAAGGGGCTTTTATTTATTTATTTATTTATTTTAAGGGGAAGGGGATTATCCTATGCTTTTGAAATAGAAAGATCTATTCACAGTGTAGGTACAAGGGTCTGGGCAATCACTGTGTTTAGCATAACGAAGTTTCAAGATCACAGAATCACAGAATCACTGAGGTTGGAAGGGACCTCTGGAGATCATCTAGTCCAACCCCCCTGCTCCACCAGGGTCACCTAGAGCACATTGCACAGGATTGCATCCAGGCGGCTTTTGAATATCTCCAGAGAAGGAGACTCCACCACCTCTCGGGGCAACCTGTTCCAGTGCTCTGTCACCCTCACAGTGAAAAAGTTTTTCCTCATGTTAAGATGGAAGTGTCTGTGTTTCAGTTTGTGCCCATTGCCTCGCGTCCTGTCGCTCGGCACCACTGAAAAGAGTCTGGCCCCATCCTCTCGACACCCTCCCTTCAGATACTTATACACATTGATAAGATCTCCTCTCAGCCTTCTCTTCTCCAAGCTAAACAGGCCAAGCTCTCTCAGCCTTTCCTCATAAGAGAGATGCTCCAGTCCCCTAATCATCTTTGTGGCCCTTCGCTGGACTTGCTCCAGTAGTGCCACATCCCTCTTGTACTGGGGAGCCCAGAACTGGACGCAGTACTCCAGATGTGGCCTCACCAGGGCTGAGTAGAGGGGGAGAATCACTTCCCTCGACCTGCTGGCAACACTCTTCCTGATGCAGCCCAGGATACCATTGGCCTTCTTGGCCACAAGGGCACATTGCTGCCTCATACTTAACTTGGTGTCCACCAGCACTCCCAGGTCCTTCTCAGCAGAGCTGCTTTCCAGCAGGTCAACCCCCAACCTGTACTGGTGCATGGGGTTATTCCTCCCTAGGTGCAGGACCCTGCACTTCCCTTTGTTGAATTTCATGAGGTTCCTCTCTGCCCACCTCTCCAGCCTGTCCAAGTCTCTTTGAATGGCAGCACAGCCCTCTGGCGTATCGGCCACTCCTCCCAGTTTTGTATCATCAGCAAACTTGCTGAGTGTGCACTCTGTGCCTTCATCCAGGTCATTGATGAAGAAGTTGAACAAGACTGGACCCAGTACTGACCCCTGGGGGACACCGCTAGCTACAGGCCTCCAACTAGACTCTGTACCACTGATCACAACTCTCTGAGCTCTGCCATTCAGCCAGGTCTCAATCCACCTCACTGTCCACTCATCTAACCCACACTTCCTGAGCTTGTCTATGAGGATGCTATGGGAGACAGTGTCAAAAGCCTTGCTGAAGTCTAGGTAGACAACATCCACTGCTCTCCCCTCATCTACCCAGCCAGTCATTCCATCATAGAAGGCTATCAGATTGGTTAGGCATGATTTCCCCTTGGTGAAGCCATGCTGACTACTCCTGATCACCTTCTTTTCCTCCACATGCGTGGAGATGGCTTCCAGGATGAGCTGCTCCATCACCTTTCCAGGGATGGAGGTGAGGCTGACTGGCCTGTAGTTGCCTGGGTCCTCCTTCTTGCCCTTTTTGAAGACTGGGGTGACATTGGCTTTCTTCCAGTCCTCGGGCACCTCTCCTGTTCTCCATGACCTTTCAAAGATGATGGAGAGTGGCTTAGCAATAACATCCGCCAGCTCCCTCAGCACTCGTGGGTGCATCCCATCAGGGCCCATGGATTTGTGGGTGTCAAGTTTGCTTAAATGATCTCTAACCCGATCCTCCTCCACCAAGGGAAAGTCTTCCTTTCTCCAGACTTTCTCTCTTGCCTCCAGGGTCTGGGGCTCCTGAGGGCTGGCCTGACCAGTAAAGACTGAAGCAAAGAAGGCATTCAGTAACTCCGACTTCTCTGCATCCTTCGTCACCAGGGCACCCACTCCATTCAGCAAAGGGCCCACATTTTCCCTAGTCTTCCTCTTGCTGCTGATGTATTTGAAGAAGCCCTTCTTGTTGTCCTTGACATCTCTAGCCAGATTTAATTCCAAACGGGCCTTAGCCTTCCTCGTCGCATCCCTGCATACTCTGACAACATTCCTATATTCCTCCCAAGTGGCCTGTCCCCCTTTCCACTTTCTGTATACTTCCTCCTTCTGGTTGAGTTTTGGCAGGAGCTCCTTGCTCATCCATGCAGGTCTCCTACCTCCTTTGCTTGACTTCCTACTCACAGGGATGCACCACTCTTGAGCCTGGAGGAAGTGATGTTTGAATATTAACCAACTCTCTTGAACACTCCTTCCTTCCAGGGCCCTCACCCATGGGATTCCTCCAAGTAGGTCCCTGAAGAGGCCAAAGTTTGCTCTCCTGAAGTCCAGGGTTGCTATCTTACTTGGTGCCCTGCTGCCTCCTCGCAGGATCCTGAACTCCACCATCTCATGGTCACTGCAGCCAAGGCAGCCCCCAACCTTCACATCTTCCACCAGTCCTTCTTTGTTTGTTAGTACGAGGTCCAGCAGCACACCTCTCCTTGTTGGCTCCTCCACCACCTGGGTCAAGAAGTTGTCACCAATGCTCTGCAGGAATCTCCAGGACTGTTTGTGCCTAGCTGTGTTGTCTTTCCAGCAGATATCGGGGTGGTTGAAGTCCCCCATGAGAACCAGGGCCTGGGATTGTGAGGCTACTTCCAGCTGTCTGTAGAAGGCCTCATCCACTTCCTCATCCTGATCAGGTGGCCTGTAGTAAACACCCACAACAGTGTCACCTCTATTAGCCTGCCCTTTGATCCTTACCCATAAGCTCTCGACTCGCTCTTCATCCACCCCTAGGCACAGCTCAATACATTCCAGTTGCTCTCTCACATAAAGAGCAACTCCACCACCTCGCTTTCCTGGCCTGTCTTTCCTAAAAAGTACGTAGCCATCCATGACAGCACTCCAGTCATGCGAGCTATCCCACCATGTCTCTGTAATGGCAATGAGATCATGGCCCTGCGACCGCACACACATCTCTAGTTCTTCCTGTTTGTTCCCCAAGCTGCGTGCATTGGTGTACAGGCATTTCAGGGAGGTGATCGAGCATGCAGGTTTCCCAGGAGGGATACAAGAGGGTCCTCCATAGCCACATCCCATGTGCACTTCCCTGGCTGCATTCACCTGTTGGAGGCATCCCGACTTGAGCAGTCTTTTGCCAACTACCCTGTCACTATAACTCTCCCCTTCCCCCATCTTTCCTAGTTTAAAGCCCTCCTTACCAGGTTGGCCAACCTGTTGGCAAAGACCCGCGTGCCCCGCCTCGTGAGGTGGATCCCATCTCTCGCCATCAGTTGTCGATCTTCAAACAGGGTCCCATGGTCATAGAAACCAAAACCCTGTTGCCAACACCAGCGGCGCAGCCAGTCGTTAACCTGGAAAGTCCGTCTCCTCCTCCTCTCATCCATCCCCCTCACTGGCAGGATTGAGGAGAAGATGACCTGGGCTCCCAGACCCTTGACCACCATCCCCAGAGCTCTGAAATCCTGCTTGATGGTCTGCAGTTTGCCCTTGGTGTCATTGGCGCCCACATGGAAGAGCAGCAGTGGGTAATAGTCCGAAGAATGGACGAGCCTTGGCAGTCTTTGCATGACATCTCTCACACGAGCCCCCGGCAGGCCACAAACCTCTCTAGACAAGAGGTCAGGTCGGCAGATAGATGCCTCCGTCCCCTGTAGCAGGGAGTCCCTTCACTTGTTAAAGATTGATGATTATGCAAAATGCTCCTCACAGTGAAGCTGGGGATAAAGTTAACTGGTGATATAAAATCAGCAGAGCTATGACTGTGAAAGCATACTTATAGTATAGTCGGTATAGTTATCTCTATATGGAATCAACCAAATTATGTGTATAAACAGATAGATGTAGACATACATAGAAATTTCTGGAACACATTACTTTTTTAACTAAAAATATACCCTGTTTTGTTTTGAGAACCTGTTCTCAAATTCTGACTGTCTTTGGAGTTGGTCCAGTTCAGTTCTTTGTGAAACTTGAAAGCTTAGTTTGGATCAATTTATCCTTATACCATGATGTCTGAAAACAGAGATCCCTTAGTTCAGTTCAATCTTTCCATGAGGAAAGAAGTGATTATTTTTAACATTCCCAAATCTTTGATTTTGCTTTATTCTGTCAACATTGTAACATTTCAAAAAAATCACCAAGTTACTTTCTTTTCATTTTAGGGTTTTGGGGATTTTTGTTTGTCTGTTTTTATTATTCTGGGCTTGTTTTGGTTTATTTTGCTATGTTTTTTGAGGTGGGAGGAGGCCTAGCAAATAGATTGAGAGACTTTGCTCTAAAAGGAGGAATCAAGAATTTAGCTCAGTTCCCTAAGATCACTGGGGAAGGATATAGCTGTCAGGAGTATTTTTCAGGTATCCAATATTTTTGTTTTTCCAAAGTCAACATCAGGAATGAATTCGGCTGCACAAGAGAGGAATACATGTTTATTCCACTGATGGGAGTTTGGTCCTTCTAAATGACAATGTAAACATCTATACCTGAGCCAAGGCTTTCCTTATAGTCAGTGAAGAAAAAGGCATTTTTAGGAGATGATTCATCTGAACTATTTTTGAGAAGAATTACACCCTTGAAATGCCTTTCTCTCTCTCTCTCTCTCTCTCTCTCTCTCGACTGTAAAGAGAGCTGAGGATAACTAATCTGGATATAGATGTCTAAATCCAGGCAGATAAATCCTTCCCTTGGTCTTTATCCACTGATAAACCTAAGCAGGTTGCATTATTCATAAGGTTCTCTCGTTCTGCCCAGTGAGACACATCCTATAAGACACAGTCAAGTAACAGTCCTGTGCCTCTGAAAGCAGAATCTGAAGGTAAACAAGAATTTGTAGAAGACTGTAAGCCAGTTACATTACAGGAGGGGCTGGCAGGCTAATGCATTTGGTCATGTAGAAGCACTGATCCAGACTGGCACTGCTTAAATAAGTCCCTTGCTCCCTGATTTGAAGGCTACCATTCAGAGAGTTACATGTTACAGATAAGCACATTTTAAAGCATATTTCTAACCTGACCAGTTCAGCTACCAGTTCTAACCAACCCTGGTCAGCTATCCACATAATGAAACCAATGGTATTTCAAACACCTGTCAAACAGAAATACAGTCCTTTGCCAGATCTGCAAAGGGTTATGTCCTGCTGGGGTTAACCGAAGTTAAGAAAAATGACAGGCTAACAACTTTGTTTGCACTCTCAGAAGAAGGGTATGGCAGAGCAAAAGTAAGGCCAAAACATAAGCCACAATTGTTTGCTCCTCAAACAATATACTTCCCAATATCTCACACCTCATTTAGCCCTGTCACTGGACCCTTGACAAGAAGTCTGGAGGCTGGAACATTTCCAACGTGACTGGACTTGTTAGAGATAAGACTGATGTAAGTTTACTGATTTTTAATTTTTTTTTATAGCAACTCAAGATCACAGGTGAATTCAAAAGTAAGATCCTGGTAAATGAAACTTAGACTGGCTATAAGAATTTTGAATTCATATTCAAGCCAAACCCTTAAAAGGTGGAGATTTTCGCATTGCTAATAGGCACACAGGCTTACCTAAAACAGATAAAACATCTTTTCAAGTCAATAATTACAGCAAGTTCAGACAGTTAACTCTAGCTGCTGCATTTAGCAGACCTCAGTGAGAAAAGCCCAGCCTGCACTTTTGATGACAACCAAAAATAATTGTGTTCTGTAACAGCATAATAGTTACCATGTAATTACATGAAACTAGAGAGTGTATTTGGTATTTATGTACCATAATTTAAATGTACTGACAATCATACTAATGACTGAATAAAATAAACCTGCTCAGCCACAGCAACCTGTTCTAACATGTAGCAGTTTAGAGCTATAATATTGGGAGAAAATAAAGCATAGCACATGCTGTTCTGGTGCCTTTTTTTTTTTTTTTAAGAGCATACTTGCTCTGAAAAACATGCTTCCTTTGCTCATTAAAAAGCAGAAAAGCCTATAAAACAGGACAGAGAGTTCTTCTTCTGACTGGATGTGTTACATCTGAAGCTAAATATGGATTAGCATTGAAGCAAGGTGGCCAGCACATGTCTTTGGAGCAGCGTGTGGCTCTTAAGCTGTTCCAGTGTTTCCCCATGCTGGGAGTGCACCATGTGTCCAGCAGGAAGGTTTCTGAGAAATCTCAGTCTTAAGCTGTGGGAGGAAGTGAGTCAGCCATCACTGCTGAGGTCAGTGTTGCCCTATTACCCCAGGGTGCAGATGCATGCTTGTCCAGCCCCATCCCATGTTGGACTAGTGGGATTTGGGGTACGAATACCATATCTCATCACCTGAGTTTTCCCGCAGCATCTCTTTCCAAATTGGATGGTATGTTTCTTGTGATTCTCAGTGCACCTTCTGATTCTCAGAACGCAAGGAAACCTGACAGACTCTGGCACACGTGGCTATTGGAACTATAAAATAAAGCCTGCTTATGTATGATTTTACATCCTATTCAGGAGAATAATTTGCTTTTCCAGTTAAGGCTGACAGGCAATAAGAGATTTTTGGAAAAGACACAGAGATTTTTCCATATTATTAAGACAGCTTTCTTTGAAGAGATTAAGGAGGGGGCTTGTTTTCTGTATTTCTCATGTTAGTCACAAAATAGCTGCTCATGATTACAGCACATGCAAGTTTAAGAAAATAACACAGAGATTTTCAGCTACTGTTTTTTTTATGTAAGTTTAAACATACTAATTCCTAAGAATTCCTATGAGTCTTGGCTTAGTCTTGTAATTAATGACCAGTACTACTTGAATTAAAAAATAATTTTGCCTTTGTAAAACAAGGTTGTCAATGACTTCTAAAAGGCATGAATACATAAAATATTTTATGTTTTTTTCTAGTGCTTGATGATGGAGATTCAGCATGGTCCATTCTCATGCTGGGTGGTCAGGAACAAGAGGCCTCTTCTACTGTTCTCTGTAAAACCAATGAAATGGAACCAATTGAAATATTGTGCACAGAGTCACAGACACAGGATAATAGTACTTTTCTGAATGGCAAGAACACAACAAAGTGCATCTCAAGAGCTTTGTTTGTGTGGAGCAGACCTCTCCTCAGAATGGACTGTCTGAAGAGGCCTTGCTTAATGCACTGTTTAATGGCATGGCTCTTCAAGCTCTTCCCACTCCATTATGACATGTGTGTTACTGCTCCTTGGCTATGAGAACAAAAGCAAAATAACAGGAAAAAAAGGCTGTGGTTTATTTAACCCAAATGACTTCCACTCATTTTCCAGAATGCCCAAGTATTTAGCAATGGAGAATATTAGTTTAAATCTAGTCCAGAACTTATATAATAATGGGTGGGAAAAAAACAGAAAAAAATCACTTCTAAACATTAAATCCTGTGCTATTAAAGGTTTGTTTATATTGTGGAAATGATAGGATTTTCACTGTCAATGGAAATCACAGAAATCTTATGATTGTAATGCTCTAAGCAAGGTACAAATTGAAAAGTAATGGCATATCTTATTTTGTTAGAGTTTTGCAATCCAAATGCATAAATACAGCACAGTATATGTAGATTAGATTTGATATAATAATGCTTGTACACTAATTTGTACTCCACTTATTTATATGCTTGCATGCACTGTGTTATTGAGTGTCTAAGCAAGACTTGAAAGTATAAATACTTCTAATAACTGTATGTGGGTACTGCTTATGTAAGCACACATTTTAGCTAACATTACAAATTATATGGTATAGTGAAGCGGTGAGCATCACTAATTACATAGAAATGCTTGTCATCTATGAAAGAACTGTTTTTGTTTGCAATAAAGAATGACCAGGGCATGAGGTGAAGGAGATGCAGAGAAACATTGTGGTAAGAGGGAATTGTGCTCTGCTTCAAGGGGTCTCTCCATTTTCACAAACAAATCAGACTGCATTAGGGCATATGCATATGAATTCTTTATAAAGCCCAGTATATATTTGTATGCAATGCATTGAATTTTGAAGGTTTAATTATAAATTACTGCAAAGGGAAAATGGGATCAATATGATCCTAATGGAGATAGTTAGCAACTAGAAGGTTGCTTCCTGTTTTTAGCAAAAAGAAAAGATAAAAAATAAAAGACAAAAGATGAAAGACAAAAGAAAAGAACATACTGTACTAGTTCCATCTGATTAAGTATAATTGACTGTTAAGCTTAACTGATCAGAAAGTTGGAATCATGGAACGGTCAGAGTAATATACTGCTTTTCAAAATATTCAAGATCACTAGACTAGAAGTGCACTTTTATCTTCCAGTGCAAAAGACCAGTATTGTTCTTAATTAAATAATTATTCCTTAACATCTATATTCAGAGTATGTTCAAGAAAAATCTTAAATGGTCTAAAAATCTTATTTGATCTAAAAGTCTTTTAAATAGTCATGTGAGATTGATTACATCTTATGCAAAAGGATTTTTCTGACTTCTTCCATGTCTATTTATTATCTGGATAATGAAGAAAGTATTTTTGAAATAATATATTGCAAAATCACTATCCATTTTTCCTACCTAAATTATGGCTGACACCATGTTAAGAGTGTCTCCTGTGTGACCTGAACTACTTAAACTGCAGCTTAGAGGCAAAGAGGATTTCATACCATTCAGTGGCCGTGATTAATAGGCTGTGCATCCCTTTTCCATAACCCAAGTTGTGCATTACTCTTCACCTCCCAACAGTCAATAGAGAGTAGTTGCCATCTTGTGTCAGACAGCAGTAGGTTCAGTAAGTCTGAACTTATCTCAGACACTGATATCCTTTCTCTCTCAGACATGGATGGAGCTAGGAACTGGAAGCTCTGGATCAAAGGGTCCTTTGTCTTTCCAGTTGCTACTACTCACCTCTCTGTCCTATGCAGACTCCTAGTCCTCTCACTCACACATCTCTCAACTTGTGCTCATTTCTTGATGCTCATCACCTGGAGCTTCTCCTTTTGTGTCCTTTCACAGTCTTCTGCACATGCTCTTTCTTCTTCCCAGAAGTGCCTCCCAAACCTGTGGGTCAGCATAATCCAGTCTAGTCCCCTATATTGTATCTTCATATAGTATCTCTATAACAGTAAAGTTTCAATTCTGGCTAAAATTTGTCTTGTTAGTTTTTCAGACTGTTATCTGCTGAACTTTCTGTAAATGAAGAACTAGGGAAATGTTGGTGTGTACATATGTTTATTTCTGTTCACTTGTGTGGTAAGCTGAAAACTACATTAAAATCATTTACAAATAGAACTTAGAATGCAATATAATGAAAAGATAAAACTAAGAGTATTACACATTAGAGATTTACACTATCCCTAGACCAATCATCATAATCCAGGAAACTAAGGGTTGAGTTTGACAAGTCAGAATAAGTGAAAGAATGCAAACCTAAAATACACCATCATATATATACATATATCATTTTCTTGGACTGTCCATATTAGAAGTTTATATCAGTTGGGACTTCAACTGGATGTCTACATTTATTCATTTCAAGATTTTGTGAAGTGCTTCATATATAAGTTTTCATACAGCCTTGTGGAGCAAAAAGAAAAAAAAAGTCATATAGATTTTTCAAAGGAAAAAAAAAATCAGTTGACCCAATGTGCTCTATTTCCATTGTACGTACATGTACACATGTCCACATATAGATTTTAGAAGCACATATCTATTAATGAAAATACAATTAGTATCTATTAATTGCTCATGAAGTAAATTCTGTGCATAAAGTGGCATGTGGAAGCCACTTTAAATTAATGCCCAAAGAGATACTAAAGTTGATGTTTAAGCACCTTAAAAAGGAGATCTAAAATAGTAATATTTACATTAATAGAAGATGTCAGAGTTATTATACAGCTCAGCTAAATCTTCTACTCACCCCTTTTAGAAGCAAATAATAAGGATTCAGCATAGATCAGGAAAATTCTCTAATATTTTAACTCAGAAGGAATGATTTTTTTCTTCCCCATACAAGCATAGTTTTCTTTTCTTTTCCATTTAAGGTTTTTAGCTTATTTTTGATTGATTTTACGACATGGTCCAATGTTTAAAAATGTAACAAATTAAGGTCTTCTTAAAACTGAACTGTCATTCCTGCTGTTGTCTGCTGCCCCTCAGTTTTGTATTCTTCTCTTTGTCTTATGATTCCCAGGCTACTTCTGCCACTCTTATCCTGACTCTTTTTCCAGCCACAGCTGCTGACTTCAAAAGAAAATCATAATAAACCGATTTTCACTTTTGTTTTTTAATCCAGGATTAGTAGGCTGCATTGGCAATTAGGAGCAGTTGGTATTCTTTTTTTTTCTAATCTGTGGGTACTCTCCTGTTGGGTCTATTATCTTCTCAGCCTTTGTTTTACCACTTAATACTGTTAGCAAATGTTAGTGTTCATCAGTATCACAGTTTCTAGGACTGCAGGAAATGCTTTCAGTTGAATAGAAATGATAGGTAAAATACCATTAGAAAAACATTGCTAAGCACTGAGACTCAGTTCTTCAGCATGATGTTTTATTATTATTTTATAGCTCTCAAAGGATCCTTTTTTCCTGCTAGATTGAAAGTGGAAATTTTAATACACTGTTATGACCCATTTTCCCAGTACCTGACTCATACTATCTCCCAAGGGAGAGATAGGTGCAGAGGAAGAACCTTCCCACAGTACATCTCACCATCACATAGGCAAATTTTTTACTGCTCTTCAACTTACAAGAGGCTCCACAGCAAATGTACCAGTAGTAATAACATATTGCCAACTGGATAAGTGTGTGCTATACCGCTACCCATAACGTCTTCTAAAAGTGTCAAGAGAAGAGAAGGCAAGGATAGAGTGAGGGGAAAAGAAAAGGGAAAGCAAAAAGAAAGCACATGAATATGTGCCTTTCACTATTGCTCAAATAATATGGCTGCAGTTAAATACAAAGCAAAAATATTAATTTCAGCTGGTGTTAAATGCCATATAAAATTTGAAAAAAAGCATAAGAACTAAATATGTATATACAAATGTATCTCTATATAAATAATTTATTTTCAGGATTCTAGATAACAAAAAAAGTCCCTTGGCTAACAAAAGTAAGTGAAAATATAACATTCCAGGTGGTGGGAGAGAGGTCCAGTAACAGGGATAGTGTAATCAATATTTTTCTTAGGTAATTACCAAAGTGTTCCTATGTCCTATGAAGATAATCTTATACTTGTGCAGGATGTATAAGCATGCACACTGAATATGTAAATATTCATTGGACTAATAGAGAAAAGAACAGGAAGCGATACATTTAGTATTAAAGGAACACATTTAGGGTAAATAGGAGACCAGTTCTAGTGCCTCCTTTTGTTAATACTTTTGTTTCTAGAGTTCAATCAGATAAAATAAGAATGTTCCACCCTTTAATAGTGTAGGGTCAGACAGTTAGTGAATGATCCCAGTGATGGAAGATCTTACTGTCTCCTAAGTTTTCCTGTTCAAAACTGATCAAAGTAATAACTTTAGTCAGAGTTTCTTTGACCATTGGTTATTGAATGTGGATAATTAAGATTTCAAATTTAGATTCACCACAGTAAATAGCAATCACTCCCCACAGCCTGAAGTTAGATGTCAGCCTATTTAAACCATGTGGCTTAAATCACAGCCTTCTCGTTAGTTTTTCCTAATTGCTAGCTTAGCTACCTGTATGACTGCTTTTGTGAACTGCATTCATCCATACCTAATTTTCTCTATCCATAGTATACATAAATGAGAAGTTAGCCATTGCAAAGTTTATTCTGAGTAAATATAGACTTGGATTATGAAAAAAACAGGATGCAAAAGGCTTAAGGAAATAGTCTTAAGTTTAGGACACAGTTAATTGCTAATAAATAAATATTTAAATATATAAAATACTAGACAATTATAATGAGTAATATTAGGCATTTTAATATTAGTTATACAGATAGTAGATAAAAATAGATTGAAAGGGGAAATAAATGTTTATGTTTTATAACGAATGCAAATATTTCTAAATGGTGCACCTATTTCACAGCAAGCCATCTTTTCCCACCTTGTACCAAAGTGGTAGTGAATGTCAAGCTAGTTAATCACAGTCTTTTTTTCTAACTTGTAACCTTTTTCCATAGTTTTCCTCTCCACACTACCTCAATCTCCATTAAAGCTACACAGACTGCTCAAAAGGTAGAGCTTGCTAAAAGCACTCATGGGAGGGCCAACATGTAAAATGCATGTAACAGTTCATTATTTTCAGAAGTACAAGCAGCGTTGTGAGAATATTTTAAATTAGCAGTGAATAGACAGTACAAACCACTACATGCTGCTCCTAATGTTTCTGGAAGGATTTTTATTTTTAATGACTATTTACTTTGTTTTGGTGGACTTGGTTGTGAACTTTTATTTGTGAGACTAAGTAAGCTGGTTTCTAACACAAAGCAGTAGGGAAAATAATTTCATAGAAAAACAAATCAAGAAGTAAACATGTAGAACCATATCAGGCACACAGAACTGTGGACTGTACCAATCAAAGGGAATAAACTAGTAAACAATTTTCAGATACTATGTAGTATGTATTTTATGGCTCATATTTTTTTTAACCAAAAAAAAAAAAAAGTAGTCAAGGTCATTTGTACACCAAATGGTATCTAGTAATGAGAATTACCTTACTGAATCAAAATCTCCCTCAGAGCTAGAAGCTCTAGGTGGTATATGGTATGGACCTACCTTTTCAGTGTTATAGCTAGGTATTTGTTACTTAGAAAAGCCCTGTGAATAGATAAATAAATATATATGTGGAAGTTACAACCTGTGTTTTTATTTTCCTATTTTAATTAAGCTTATTGAATGTAATATTAAGGGATGGAGTATTGTAAAGTAGGTGGAGGCACTACTAGAATTATATCAAAAAAGGATTCCTTTTTAATCTCTACACATGGAAAAAAGGATTCATGGCTTCAAAAACAAAAATAAATGTTATCTGGATGTTGTCCCAAATTAATGTGGAATAAGGGATAGATAACAAAAATAAGGTTTAACAGAAACTCTCACAGTTAATAAAAAAGTAAGAAGGAAAACAGTATTGGAAGACAATTGGAAAAGGGAAGGGAGTTACTTGCTCATATATAAAAATAGCTGTATTCATTTTGGTCCACAGTTAAAATAGTCTTACCCTCACAGATGACAAGTTACAATCAGCCTACCAGTAACCTAACCAAGCTATGGTCTCAGATGTTTCCGTACAATATTGCTATATACGTCAGAATATAGAAGACGTCGACCCAGGTGCAATGCTCCTTGAAAACAGAGAGACTGCTTCCAAGCTAGCGAACTCAGTGCTGCGCCTGAGTTAATAAACCTTCCTGGAAGTGAGCACACTGAAGAGCAGAGATGTCCAGCCTGGCTCTGTACAGCTGAGCTGAGCTTGCAAAGTTGCATTATTGTTCATGTTTTTCCTTTATCTAGGTTGTCTCAGAACTCCACTGCCACAAATGGTGTAAGCTGATTATATGTGTTACTTAGGGCAGAAGGACATTTCAGGAGGATTTCCCTTACTCCCCCTACTCTTATAGACAATTTTCCATTTTTACTTGGAAAAAGAGAGATGTCCTTTTCTTATTCTACTGATATATTATTATGCTATTGCTCTAAAAATTATGATGACAGCACAAATTTAACATTAAAGAACCTACCAAGCTCTACACGACTCTTCTATGTTTCTGTTTAAGTTCCAATATGAGAGCAAGGACCATAACCTAAGCGTCCTCTTTGACTGAGTCTGCTCTCCAGAGCTTCATAGCCAGGCTACATCTAATTTTTGTTGATTCATTCTGCATAATAGCTATAAGACACTGTACTCCTATCTGTCTATGAAGCTAAATCTCTCTCTAGATCCTCATCATCTTGTGTCTTGCTTATTGGAATGTCTTACATTTCAGACTTGAGAGAGATGATTTTGCCTCACTCAAATTCAAAATGCTACTGCAAGGAATACTCTCCTAGCTCACTTTATGTCCTTCCACTGATTTTTTTACCTCATCAAATATACAGTATTTGTCTTTATTAACAGGTACCCTAATGGCCAATCCTCTACCTATCTACCTAACACTTCCCTTTTCTATGAGCCCCCGCCTGCTCACCTTCATCACTCGTGTTACATTTTGCAGCAAGCAATTTCAGGCTTACTTTCATACTGCCTTTCATGCCTGGAAGGGTCTCCTTTAAAAGCCCCCTAGAGCTGTCTTGTAATCCACCATCAATTCTCTCCCTAAAACTGTTATTTGCCATGATGCGTAAAAGAAACCAAAGCCCCTAAGCAATTGGTGCACTAAAACATAGCCTATAAGGCAAGGCAGTGTTTTTTGTTATGATTTCCTCAAACTCCTCTGTTTGCCTCCTTCATTCAGCACAGTAACCTAAACTGGAGCAAAAAAAACCTTTTAACTCTACACCACATAGCAGATGCGAGTCACAGTTCAATATTTGGATTTCTAGGCATTTCTTTAATATAGGCAGTAGTAGATGATCATTATCTTTGGTACTAGGCATCTATTCCTTATAATATGTTCCCTTTTTTCTCTTTGTGAGATGCAAAACCCCTGAAATAAAAAAGCATATTGAAACATTTAACTTGATCAGAATAGGCTGGCTTGCAGAAAAACTACATTTTAAAATGTGAAGTAGTTTTAAATGATTGGATAGACAGGATGCTTCTCACTGTGTTATAAATATCAACATCTAAGTTAGTCTCTAAACACACTCAGTGGGAAAAGCATATTTTTAAGCTCACATGGTCATGTTCTAAAAAGTTCCTGTTGCTATGCCCTGACTACAAAAGAGTCCATGGGTGATTTAGATGTCAACAGACATCTAAGTTAAATTGGATTTTATTCATCCTTTGTCCTTACTCTGTTTACTAAATATGATAATAAGTTAAATAACAGCTAAATAGTAGATATTAAAGCAAATATTATAGTCTACTTATGCCAAAACTGGCTGCAAGAATTAAGATAATCTAACCAGAATATCATGCCAGCTAAAATATTGTCCAGATCTACCTGTTGACATGTGTTCCCCCCTTCCCTGGGTTTCCTTTCCACTGGTGTGGGAAAGAGGCTGGTACATGTCGAGGCCCCTTTGTGGGCAGGGGATGCAGGAGGCATGAATTTATATCTTGCAGCTGGGAAGATCTTTTAGGTTACCTAGACAAAGTTACCAATGAAACCTCTTCAGCTATGAAATCTCTTCAATCTAGTGTTTTCTGAAAAAAAAAATGCAGACCCACTCTATAAAATTATTTGGCAAGTAATTTTGAAGAACTGACAATTTCAGGGAAAATGCAACCTAAAAACAAGTAATTCAAAGGCAATAACTGATGAAAACATTTATTGACAACAATTTGTTCAGCTCCTAATTCCAAATTTTGCTGAAATGTCTTCCGCTACTCCACAAGGATTTAGTTGCATGGCTTGAAGTATAGGACTTACATGTCTGTCACATAAATTAACTGCGTAAACATAAACAAGTTCAAAAACATTGTAAAAGTGGAATTCTTCTAGAGAATTTCTAGAAGAATTTCAGTTTCATCATCTAATATAGATAATATGCATAACATATTAAGATCTTAATATGACCATTACATGATTGCAGCCAAAGTAATTATCAGTTCCACGAAGAGAAATAACAGCAAGTTTTAGATTTCTATTTTATTGATGCCATCTTCCTTTTACATTTTTTAGAAGCAAACAGTACATGCCACTTTCAGCACTGGAGTCAGAGTCCGTAAGACTTCTGGAATAAGAAGAATGGGCAAAGATTTCACTTAAATTACCTGAAAAATATACCCAGGGCATTATTATATCTGTCACAGATGAGGAAACTACAGTTATGCATCATTTATCCATTCAATGGTTTACAGCTCAGACTATTCCAGGGAGGTCACAAATCCACAAGCTATCCTCTATAACTAGATTCTATATTTTGTACTCTGATTTAGTGTGGAAGACTCCATAATGTCTATGTAGCCAGGCAGCTGGTTACACATCTGAGGTAGCTCAAGTGTGTAAATAATGCTTTTTCAGTTCATTTGAAACTTATGCTCCTTAAAATAATGCAAGATTGGCCTTTTTTTTTTATGAAAACATATCTATTATGAGAGCCTAAGAAGCGAACTTGGTTATTCTAATAAATGGAAAGATTGTGATGCTTTTGACTGGTATCCACTGAGGAAGGAATCAAGGAAAAGACTGTAATTTTTGCTCTCTAGTTATGCTAGACAGATCAGGGGCAGAGGAGAAGTAGAAATTCTGCTATGTGAATGACCCTAAATATTCTCAGTATAGCATATATGGATGAAGCTTATGACCATTGAGGCAACTGGAGTAATTCTAGTCTTACTAACTGACTAGCTTCTGAGAGAGAAGAATATACATTATTTGTGGAAAACAATTTCCTACAGGGCCTGTATTCCCCTCCCCCCCCCCCAATAAGAAGGTCAGAATACCAAAGAGCTACTTGAAGGCTGTTTAAACTCATCTGAGACCACCCACTTGACCATGATGGCAATTGAGCTCCCTTCTGAAAACTTACGAACATAAAAACATTTTCTATCCAACATAAAGAAAACCCTCTGTCTAGGAAGAAATACCTATAGGAATTCACAGAGACCCATATTTGCTGCTTCAGTGCAACATTTCTTATTTTCAGCATCTGACATACAAATTAATATTCTTTTAACCAAATAAGTCAGCAGCCAGTTCTCAGCTGTCTGTTGCCTGCAAGAAGAAAAAAATCCTTTACTGCATTCATTAATGTTTTGGAGGGCTAGCTTCTGATTCCTCCTGTAAGAAAAAGAACTTTATATTACTGTTCAATTGGTCAAACCTTCCTGGATGCGCCCCAAGATACTTTGTTATCAAATGCAATCCTCACCAAACTTTTCAATTATTAATTTTCTTTGCCCCAAAGGATAGTTTCCAACACTAGGGCAGTGTCCTTAGGCTGGCTCAGTGGCTGCGCAACTGCTAACCAATGGGAAAATGGCACAGCAAACTTTATTTCAGGCTATACTAAGTAACAAGGTTTAGCCTGCCGTATAAAATTGTCAACAAAAATCCCCTCCCAAAAAACTCTAGACAGTTTTAAATAATCCATACTAAAATAAGAAGTTATATCATCCCAAGATGATCTTAACATCATACTTGTTAATCAGAGTCATACAAACCTGAAGTCAACAATCCAAAACTCAATGGGCTTGAAATTATGTTTAATTGGTGAACAAAGTAAAGATAAATTATCCAAGGCCATATCCAAAAGCAGACTGAGACATAAGGCACTGATTGCCCTAACTTTGGGTACTTCTAGGTGCTCAAAAGTTGTCTAGGGGCCTACATTTTTGTTACTGTATTGTCTCAAGCATAGAAGATTCATACTTAGCTTCAATACAATGCAGAATAACATTCAGTACATATTTGGGGTTACATAAATTCCATAGAGAACCCAATACAATGGCTGTATAGCAAGCTACAGGGTTTGAGACACTCTAAAATGCAGTTGGACAGCCTTTATTTTTTAGAAATGTACAAAGGAGTAGATAGATCAATATTTTAACTACAGTGCGGAGGCCAAGTGAGTAAAATACTATTTGGAGAAACCTGAAGTTTAGACTTTAGCTACCCCTTAGCCGAAGACGATTCAAAACCAAGTTCTGGATAGCATACCATAATCACTGGGTTTCAGACTACACTTCAGACTACATCTTCTAAGGGAAGAGTTCTGAATTCTAGTAACTCAGCTTTAAGGATCATCTATCTTCTTAAGCCAGTAATTGTCTAATGTAAAATTCACAATGTTAGGTGCAGTATTTGGCTCATTTTGATAGTATTTTAGACCACTTGATCGGCCTAACTCCCCCTGTGCATCCTCCTATCCCTCTGGCCCAGGGATAGATTCATCTGTTGATGTCAAATGCACAGGTATTATTAAGAGAGTTAGCTTTTTCCAATACTAAACAATCTTATAAACAGACAATGGGAACCAAAGGAAGACATTTACAGAGGGGAAACTGAGCATGTTTAACTTATAGCTAAAAGCAAATGAAATTGCAAAGTTAAATGAGCTTATAGTATTCTGATGCATTTCTATTAATAAATCTTCAAAGCATGTATAGAGTACAACCAATTAAAAAATAATATATGAATATACTTAAGAAGCCAAAGCAATGATGTATTCACTATCACATATAAAGTGCATTAGACCGTAAATGTATATTGCAAACCTTACTATCACAAAACTGAGAGGAACAAATTCTGATTATTTAGGGACAGTCTAGGCACAGACATCCTCGAACTCCATACAGTGTTTCTGTCTTGCATTTTGTTGCGCATTGAACTGTGAGAGAACGTTTCCCATATGGGTTGTTACCAGGTTATCTGGCCCTTTTTGAATCAAAATAGACCTCAGAATTCCACAAAGAAGCCAATGGGCATTCAGGATATATCCCCGCACACAAGCATCACTCTTCTAACAATAAATTGTTCCCTTCTGTCAACTAAGAAGCTGTATTCTGTTGTTTATATCCTCTGCATGGATTTAAAGTGTCCTTCTATTTGTTGCCGTACTCTACCATATAGGTAATAAAATTATAAGTCACCAGAGAAGGACTCAGCTCAGAGAGGAAATCACAAATGCTCTTAACCAGATGCAGGTGGAGCAAGAAGGTTTAGTACTATTGTACTGTTTGATCATCTAGGAGCAACTGCAAATCTAATCAGATCCCCATGTTGAGAACTTTACAAACAAAAACCAGGCACACACGCTCAAAGCAGAGGAGATGATATAACCTCATCCAAAGCCTCCTGTTGCTTTCCACATCCCACAATAATCATTTAAATCTGAACTGTATGAGGCTAAGCCAGCTTGCTCTCATCTGTGTCTCAGACTCACCCAGACACAGGAAAAAATTGACAGCTTTCTGGTTGGGGTGAAATAGAGGTATAAAGATTGGTGCATGATCATGCTGAAAGAATCATATCTATAGTTCCATTTTCTACAACAAGGCAATAGAGTTCTGTGTCAAATTTCATTACATTTTACAGAATCTCTTCTGCAGTAGTTACACCTAACTTTAACCGTCTTTATTATTAAAAGGAGAGAGAAAGAGGGTCCCAGTGCTATCAATCAATGACTACAGCAATATTTTCTGCAGCTAAGTATTTAAATTCATGTGTTTATAGGTATTTTGCAATATTGAAGATGAAAAGATTAAGCAGGTTTTTTAATTAAGTATTGTTATTGCTATATTTACTTCCATAGAATTGCAACTCTAAGGATAGCTGTGAGTAATTTATTGTTTTGTGTGTATCGATGACAACAGTTCTACAAGATATGCTTTATTATGGGTAGCTGTGCCTCTCAGGGAAGAAAAATGGGATGAAAGAAATTAGAAGGGCCATACACATCTTAGAGCAAAGTCCCAAAATCAGAGGAAACACCATAACAAACTGCCATGGGAAAAAAAAAAAAAGGTACACAGTGACAAATTATTTTTTAAAATGCTTGCAGCTCACTGACCAAATCTGTGAGGCATCATTGGTTTCCATCAGTGCAGTAGATATTAGCCTTTAAGAACATTGACTGCCTACATTTCCACACATCACTAGATAACCAACAGAAAACTTTAGACCTATAATTAGATGACAAAAAAACCTCTAATGTTGCACAGAAGATAGCAGAAAAGATAAAGGATATTGACTGAAGTCAACATTTTTTGAAACAAGAAAACAATATTTCTTAGGTTAAGTTCCTAAACAATCTAAGAAGCAGACCAAATGCCAGAAGAAGGTATTTTTCTGAGGCGTGCTTGTTTTTCTGCTCTCTCATTTCTCCTAAAGTGAAGATAGAGATTTACTGATCAAAACCAGCTCAGTTACACAAGCCGGGAAGTACAATCTTAATTCCACCCATGTTTCTGCCCATTGTCCCCTTTAGATAACACATCTAGACTTGATGATTATCTACTTGCACACCTGGATTTAAGGGTAAACAACAGAGAGTCAAAAGGAATTTTTAATCTGAACATGTAGCTGAGGTTTTTTTCCAGTACTGAAGGACTGTTACTGTACGATCATACAGTTTAGAGAACTTTGGAAGCAAATAATGGTAGGAATAACTAGGGCCATTTGTACAGAGTTTCACATTTACCAAGCTCTGTGAAAACATTAATTAATTATCTGAAATAGAGGTTCTGTCATTTATATTTCTCCAGGATATACACGCAGTTATATGTGAACAGACTGAGAACGTATTGTAGGTACGTCTTCTATCATCAGTTAAGATTCCCTTTTAAACAAGGGACAACTACTCTTAGTAAGCCAAATAACTGTGAGCTCAACCTTTCATATTATCCTATCAAAATTCTGTAATAGGAAAGTAAAAAAAAGCAAAGAAGAAAGCCTAAGTGAGTTTTCACAGTCCCCATCAGGGCACATCATAGAGAAAAAATTTACAGTTTTTTAGGTGATCTTTTGCTAACAGCAGAATTTCACAGCAATTTGAATATTCTATTCAAATATGTCACCTGTTAGCACAGCTACTTTGAGCACTGAAAATTAAAAAAAGGAAAATCAAAATAAAATATTCTTCTGTCTGAGTCTGCTAAAGTCATGAAAGTATTCATTTTTCTATAACTAGTTCCTAGGAGAGTTTTGCGTACATGCTGTTTATGATGAGGACCTAGTGGAGAAGCATCGAAGTTCATATCTCTTTCAGAAAAACTGTACCAAAAAAACCCCCAAAAACACCAGAGCAAACTTCCTTACATTGTATGATATTCTGTGCTTCAGGCCTCTAGTTCTGACACCTTGTCCTAAATATACCAGTTAACAACAATTGGGAGACACAAAAGGAAAAGTAAGATCTGTGCCTCCAGCAGAAGAGTAAAAGCAATGGGAAAAGCATACAAAACATAGGTAAACAAGCACACAAGGAACCATGCAGTAAAACAGTCTGATAAAAAGTTTTGCTGAAGGGATCCACATAGCCAAAAAGCCTCTCAGCCTCAATTACATATGGCAAAAAGCAGTAACTAGCACTCAATGAACATTCTCACTGAAATGGCAGAGTTTTATCAAACTAACTATCTACAAGACAGAACCCCAGCAATTTTAGATCTCCTATTCATCACATTTCACAGTTTCACAAATGCAACATAAAGTTTCATCTATGTATTCTCTAACCCTCTCCTGGGAGACAGCTTCTTCCACCTCTTCAGTTGGCTGGAGCTCCTATGGGACAGTCTAACTGATGACTGAAGGAAAACATTTGTGGACGTTCTTGCACCCAACCTCATACAGAGTAAAAATTATAACTTAAATTCAGTCTTAAATTCCCACTGGTCACAAAGGTTATGTATATACTAATAAATAAAATGATCCAGGGCCCCTTCTCTCTGGTCCTGAGACCAAATGGCAAAGCACAGCTTGCAGCCCTTAGTGGTCTTTTCCTCCCAGAGAGGGGCAATTTTGACCCTACAGCCTACTGAGGACAATCCCTGACAATGCTATCCCCCACACCATGCCTGTAAGTTCTCCAGATAAAGGCAAGTTGGTGCAGGCCAAAACTGAGCCAAAAAGCATGGAAGAACTAAGTAGTATAGAAGCTCGTGGTCTGGTGCTCATGGCCCACGCTCTTACCCGTTTAGTTAGTAACACAAATAGAACCAATAGGACTAATCCCAAAATATACCTATAAGTAAAAATTACAGAATACAGGAGCATTATAAAAGGTGTGTGTGTGTGTGTGTGTGTGTTTCTTCCTTCAAATATATTTTGATTCTTCTATGCCTTTCAGAAAACTTCTTCAATGATGACAGCACCTTTAAGTGTGGAAATACTTCAGTTTTGTTCAATGATGTTAAACAAATCTTCATTAGATAAATTCACTTGTGATTTATCTCCCCTGAAATTAATGGAGCTGCCTCAGGGATGAATTTGACCCAATCTTTTCAGCTATTCCTAAAATAGATCGGATGAAAGAACATTTTAGTAAGTGGCAATACTAGAATAAAAATTACTTAAACCTAAAGGAGTAGAATCAAACTGCTAGGCAAATTAAAAGAAAAGAAATCCATCTTCACAAATGTAACTCCACTGAAACATTGATCGTGATCTTGCCTCCCTACCAGTTTGCACTCTATGCAACTGTAGGTCTCCAGATTGACATAGTTCAAAAAGGCAGCATGCTCAGTGTAATGGCACAGGCATGCCATCAGAAAATTGTTTTAGGGGGAGATAACATCCTATGGGACATTGATCCTGGTTTATTGTAATAACATTCTGTAGTAAAGTACCAAATATGCTCTTTGGCTATTCTTTGGTGATTGAGATTCCATTACCTTTTTTGTTTCATTGCCTATTATATTTGCTAGACTACCTGAACAAGGGATTATGTTCCCAAAAAGCTCTCTCTCTTTTTTTTTTTTTTTCCCTAACTGTATCAGCTGGTCTAGTAAAAAAAATACCATTTCTTTCAAATCTTTGCACTTCTTGGTTATTTAAGTAGTGAACTACAAATTATGGTGATGAACTCATACCAATACTTAATATTATCCCAAACATTGTATTGTCTTACCAATCCTCTTCCTCCCCCATTTATCTTTTTGACCCTCTTTCTCTTGTTATACAAGAGAACACATCAGCAGAAGCTGCCAGCACATTGAACTTCTGAAGAGACGTGCTAAATCACCTCAGACTAAGTACACAGAAAAGGGGGGCTCTGAAAATCAATGAATAAACAGTCTAAAAAGGTCTTTTGCTTCCTTATGGGGTGGGGTGGACGGAAAGGGAGGGACCAATATAAATAAACAAGAATCAATACTTAGATCTCTCAAAGGATACCATTAGCTACAAGGTTCGCATTACTCAGCTTAAAAAATTACTTCAGTGACTCCCTTCACATCCTTCCTCTAGTCCCTAGTTTGCCTTATCCACTGTTTGTAAAGCTTCTTTCCAGACAGGTATTTGTTTCTTATTTTATGGAGGCAGACCAGTGAGGTGATTCACTTAGTGCTACCATTGCAGAGCCTAACGCATTATAGCTAGGTTTTCCAATTGTTGACAGCTATTCCCATTAGCCCTTCCCATTTATTCCTTCAAAAATTCCAGAAAATATATATAAATAAACTAGTTATGAAATGTAGGTTGAAAGAAAAGCAGAACTAATGGAAGTTTTGGATGTGAGGGTTGACAGATGCTCTTCTTTTTTTTTCATTTTTTCTCTTTTTTTTCCCTGGTTTTGAAATGCTATAGCTGTTTATCATGGATCTGACAATACAAAGAGACACTCTTATTCTGCAGGGCATAATCAATCTACTGTAGGGAGAGGAATTCTAGGCACAACCAGAGGACACTGTGTGACGTCTCTCTCTTGAATCCCTGCTCCAAACTCATAGATCCTGTCAAGTTTGAACTCAGGCAAGTCTTTGTGTCTTTCAGTCCTTGTCATTAGAAACAATAAATCAAAACCTTGGGGATGCTTCTGAATAAGAGCTCTGGAAAACACTATCAAATACAAATGATTAATACACTACATACGATCAATTGTGTGACCAGGTTTGTGGAAATGTAATTATTATTATGGGTAGCTGCTAATAATATTGCATGGTGCTGATGTTTACATTTTTCTAAAACCTTAAAAAAACAAAACTCTGGAAAAATCTGTTACCACATTTGCCTCAACTACAAATGTGTTTTCAAAGGTTGGTCGGTCTGTTTTTGTCTATTCCTGTGATAGTAGTAGTAAGGGGATACCTATAAACTGACCTAAAAGGAACTGATAAAATTTATCTTGTCTTCCATGAAAAAAAAGAGCAAAAGAATAAACATCCCATGAACATTGTGCCTTTCTCTAAATGGTACTTTTTTGATAATATATCTTTGCTAATAAAAATACATTTTGATTTACTAAGTAGTAATTCAATATCTGGTAAAATGTTAATGTCATTTTTTCATTCCTGATGATAGCCATGTCATCTCCATGGCAATCAAAGTACGTGAGTAAAAGTACAGAAAGTCAAAAGTATAGAAAGTCAAAAATGACACATTAGACAAATCCAGCCCATACAGACAAGGCAGAGCCCACTTTCAGGTATTTGAGCTTTCAGATTTTGATAAACACTACCTTTGTTTCCCCTGAACTATTTAATATGTGGAAAGGAATCCAAACTGATGCTGCAACAGATGCCTTTCAGTTAGCTCTGACTCCATATTCGCTTCTTAGTGAATGAAATGATTGAACCAAATCATCAGTGGCCTCTGAGCACAGTAAATATTGAAAGTCACAGTGCTTTATAGAAGTATGATTTTTACACTGCAACGTGCTTCTGAATCTAAATTGTTTAATCCATTCCTTTGAGAGCGTTGCCAACAACAACAATGTTTTGCTGTGCAATTGACTGTCAGAAAGAGGTACAGTACGCTAAGAAACCACAAAGAGAAAGGAGGGGTGGGGAAGGGGGAAATCTGTTTTTTCTCAATGTCGTTGGGCAACCTGATGAGCTCTGAGTATTTGTCACATTGAAACTGACCATGCCCAGACAGAATTGTTCCTTTTCTGTTTCTCCGAGCAGCTTTGATGGCAAATGGGGTATTATTTCTATCTTTCCGTCAGACAGCTATAATGTACTATGTTTATAAATCTACTACCAGACTGATTTTTGTTAAATAGTCTTTCAAAATCTCCTTACCTCCTTGAATAAGCAGTTCTGACTAAAATGTCATGAGGTGCCAATATATATTAAGTTGAAAGTTCCCTTGATGTTTTACTTTTTTCCAGAACCATTAGCTATTCTACAGTATTTCTGAGAAGCATATTTTCTTTAAAATTATAAATGCCAAGAGTAACAAGTATAATTTTATGGAGGATGCAAGAAAATGGTATGGTTTTAATTTGAAAATATATATTCTCTTACAAAAAATGCACCTGTGGTAAAGTTTTTTGGGAAAAGACATGTTAGTATTTTGCTTATTAGTGAAATTTTATCTCTCTATAGGATATTTCCACCCACTATTCACAGTCTTAACCTGAAATCTACCACAATGACATACTGTAGGAGTTTCAGAAATATCTCTTTAAAAATAAAGTATTTCCTGAAAAATTACAATATTAGTGTATTGGCATTTTGGAAGTTAAAATATAAGATCATTATTGAGAATTTCAAAGGACCGCTGTTGAAGAGGGTGATACTTCTGAGATGCTAAAATTATGCTACCAGAAGTAAATGTATTGTGCTCCAGAATACAAAAGTCTAGTTTGGATATTTCCCAAAACACTGAATTTGAAAAGTTGACAGCAAATGCTAGTGTCGAACTGAGTTCTGTGCTATGATCCAGAGATGAACTGTGATGAACTGTGGTGAACTGTGGTGAACAGATCCCTCAGAACTTACAGAATTGATGCTATTAAAAGCACTGTTACAAACCATCAGTAAATCTAACATTGAAGACAATGAAATGCATGGCATATGGTTTTTTTTAACATTAAGCATGAAGTTATGGCATAAGTCCACAAGGCTAATTTTCTGTGGGTATACTGCTATTTCACTGCAAATTCAATAGGATGCTTTGAAAGGTGGAAACATGGGTTTTAGCATTTGTGACAGGGTTAGTCTTTTAAGCAGCTATGAAACAGACCAGTTAAGTATAGCTATCTGAAAGCAAAACGGCAGAGTAATTGCAGCAAAGTTCTGAAGTCAGAAAATAGAAATTTTCTTCATGCCATGGACAGTAGCATATTGAGCAGTTGCTCACTTCCTGATAGGTAAGGAGGAGAACGTTGTATTTTTGTAAATATATGAATATATTATTAAATTACTACCCATTGCTTCAACAAGCTTGCATCTCCACCCAAACTGAGGGCTGTTCTTTAGAGATGTCATGATTTTATTTTGGCCTACCATGACATCAGAGTATCTCCCCCCTTCACCCCCGCCATGTCTATCAATGAAACGGATATTTCACTTATGGGAAAATCAAACAAGCTTTTTTCTATTACTCACCTATCAGTTCATACACTCAGGCAATTACGAAACAAATCCATATGGATGAGCAGCTAAAGACTGATCAGAAAAGTTTGAAAATACCCAATACTCAGGCATAATCTAAAGTTAACTCATTTTGTAAGCATAACATAGGCAGTTATGGATGAAGTGGCTTAGAGTAAATGTGTTTTTCATGGGTTTAGCTGATTTCATTCAAGATAAATGAAGACATATGGAAGATGCCTGATATAGGGTGTGTTAGTAAAATACACTTGTCTGTGTAGACTGTCTTTTTCCCAGCAAGGTCTGCAACCTTTGCTTTTAGTGTTAAAAGCTGCACCTGCAATATTTTTGAGTATTATAAATGTTTAAAAAGTCAAAATAAAATGCACAAAAACCTCAAAAGGATAAGAACACACATACTGGGTTCGACCGGTGGTCCACCTAGCCAACTATTATATCTCTGATGCTAGTGGTCAATAATAGATACTTAGTGAAGATATTACTAAACCAAAACACACACACACACACACACACACACAAGGAGAAAAAGACAGAGACAGAAAAAGAGATAGAGAGAAATAAGATGATCCGTCTCCTGATAGACCCTTTCACCTTTCAACAGCTAGAAGGTTAGGGATGTCCTGTATATCACATATGGATCATATCACATTCAATGGATGCATGAGTGGATCTATCCAATCGTCTTGCACAGCCTACCTCTCCCTACATTTTGAGCACCTTGTAGCATCTGTTATAATGAGTTCCAGAATTCAGTTGTGCATTAAAAGAAAAATGTTTGATATACTTTTTTTTAAAACTAGCTAATGTGTTTCCTCCTCTCCTCAGCTGTCCTCATCCGAAAAGTCCTAATCTATTTAGTCTTTCCTAAAGTAGCTGACCATACTTGCTATTCTTCTGCTTACATTTCTACAAGTTTCTTTCCGACCATTGCTGACATTTTCAGGGATCTGCAGTGACTCACAGACCTCCTTTCTGATCTGTAATTAGAACTAATCTACAACCCCCTATTGTGCACATATTGTTAGTGTTATTTTTCCTTATAACTTCACACGGAAGTAATTGTGTCTACAATTTTATCACCTCTTCATTGTATCACCTCTTCATTCAGTATTGTCTGATCCTTATGTAACTATTTGCAGCCAGATTTAGACTCAGTTATTCTCAATAATTTTCTGTCAAGAGCATATTTGCTACCTGTTCCCCTAAGTTAAAAGGAAAACCTTGTAGCAAAGCAAGAGATTAAATGAGATTAAATAAGGATGTTTGTTATATTTAGATCCACTTTTTTTCCAGTGCTTTATCCCATCTGATAAGTAAAATACTTTGTTGCAAAAGTGTCTTGAGCGATCTCATTATGAGCAAGTTCCTGAACCAAAAACATATTTTAAAAAAATCATGAAAAGGGAATGTCACACAATTTCTCTCCAGGTGGTTTATCCTTATCTGGAACACCTTCTTACCCTTTTCTTTATTTCTCTGCTCTCCTTAAGTGAAAAAAACAAACAGACAAAAAACCTATTATATATAAATGCCTTTTTCCTCAGTCTGTCCTACGTTTGACTTGGACGGACTTGCTAGTTGCTCCATAAAGCCCTATCTTCCACCTAGTAGAAATACGATGTTATCTTATTTAATACCGTTTTATGGACCCAATGTTTCTATGCTTTCGTATGAACTTTATACGCCTTCCTTGACAAGTAGGATTCAGTTCAACTCCACTTTAGGTGTCTGTGTGTTGGTGTGCACTGATCCAACCTGTTTTTGACATATATCTGGTAAGAAAGACTACTGAAGAATGAACCAAAAACGTCACCCCATTCATATTCATTACATCTAACGCTAAGCCAGATTGCCTGTTGAATTTTAAGTTCTTATGTGACATCTGGCCAAGCGAAATAGTGACATCAGTTATTACCCCTTTAAAGTGAACTGCATGCCATGATACAATATAAAATCCTACGTATCTCTGTACCATTACAATCAGTTTTCCTTGCACATACCATTACCAAAAAATTAAACTGTTTAGGAGGTAGCATTTCATATTAATGTTATCCAAATATGATCTGTAAATGGTCAGCAAGATGATCAAGACCAATAAGAAATCCATTGAAAATGGCTGCATATGAATACATGTTTCATTTTTTAAATCCACTGCAGACAAATGGAAAACCTCATAGATTTGCAGCAGGTAACAGCTCTGCTACTTCACAGAATGTACAAGGTGCAGCAGACACGTCCTGACATGAGTATCCATTTCTTTATGGTTACAGTCATGAGGACACTGCATCTTCCCTGGAGCTCACACTTGGCATCGCAACAGGGCTGTTGAGGCCAGCAAGGAGTGGACTGCTCCTGGTAGAGGCCTGGGAGGAAGGCACTGTTAGCCCTAAGCTCACAAGCTCCCAGTCTGCTTCATCCACAACCACCAAAAAAGCTTTATTCTTCATTTCCTATTGCTCACCCATATCATTGATAACATCTGCTTCCCTGAGCAAATAGAAATGTGAAATCATACCAGTGATTCAAACAGTGGGAGATGGTGGTTGAAGTTCCCACAGTCATCTGTGTCTTGCAGAAATATTAGATGCTAAAATATCCAGACCTATATGTACAGATTATGTCTACAGAAGCATATAACTTATCCTTGAGAAAGCATGTTGTCTTACTCCTTTTGCAAATATCACAATAGCAATCAAAGCTCCCATTTAGCCCTCCAGGTTCCATTCAGACTTGTAGTTAAAAAAAAGCAGTCTCCATCCCACAGAACTCATAAACGGATGATAGCTGATGAAACATATGGATAAAATAACCCCATAGGTGGAGAAGAGCAAACTAGGTGACAACAGCATGACTATATCTTTGCATAGACAAAGGGAACATATGCTGTATCTTTGACCAATTGTTACTGATTGACTGCAATTTATATTCAGCCTCATGAAGATGATTATTCCACATCTCCATTTTATACCTTTGCTAAATCCATGTCCCACTCACTGTTGCCATAAACAGTACAGATACAAATTACAGATATTTGTATATTTGAATAGATGTCCATTATCATACTACTGAAGCTAATTTATATAAAAAGTTTTCTTATTTTGTTGAATTTTGTAGGATTCATTACTTCCAAAATGCAGCAAAATATCATTTTTGGCTTACTTTTCACAATACCGGAAATAGTTCTTCAACCAATAGATAACAGAGCAACTGTTCTAGCTCAGAACAATCAGTTATGAATCATCCTTTGAATTTGAAGGCATGGAAATACAACTTCTGACAAAAGAATTTGGATGAAACTGATGGGAATTACTCAGAGCAAGATTTCTGCAGGAACTTTATTACAGTCTTAGCTGCATTAGCCTTTCTTAAGCAAGACATTTTACTTTTAATCCCAAATCCTTCTCACCCTTGGCTGGCCTTTCCCAACATCCATGAATCCTGAAGTATTCAGGGCAACCTACTATTTAGAAATGAGAAATCAATGGCTTTATAAAACTGCCCACCATGGTCAAACTAAAAGAGAAGCAGAGAACAACGTGAGAGTGTGATGTGAGAGTAGGTGCCTTAATTAGGCTCTTCAATTATTTGATGGAGCCTCTAGAGATCGATCCACAACCTTCAGGTGCTCCAAATCACTCTTGGAGAGCCTCATTGAATATACAAACAGCACAGGTTCCTTATTTCAAATACTCCTATTAAGTGCTTATATTCCTTCCCCCCACCTGACCCTTTTTGCTCTTTATTTTTATTAATAACTATTTTTCATCTACCTATCTTAGCTGTGATTTTTTTTTAATATGAAAAAAAAAAATTAGTGCAATAATGTCTTCCCAGAGGATAGCAAATTAGCATATCCACCTTAATGGATTGTTAACTACGAAACTCTTAGTTCTCACAGGTCAACAGATTCAGCAAGGAGCTTTGTTTCCAGGGGTTCCTCACTGCATCCTCCCTGTACTGAGTTATTTGCCTTGTTTGTTCAAATAATAGCCATAGATGGTTAACAGTTGCACAATATTATGCTTAGTCCCTCCCTTGCCTCCCCACATGGTACCATTACACATTATTAGAGCTTTAAAATAAATACAAATACAAATAGAATTGTATTCTCATTGTTTTAGGACAACTTTTGAAAAATACAGCCCTGGAAAAATACAGTCATGGACTCTGCTCATTTGGCAAAGGCCATCTCTATAATGGGTACCAGCTTCCACAAACATAGCTAGGAAGTAGGTTTCTATGCATCTATCCATTTTGTTAAATATCTCAGCTCTCTGGTGCTAGTCCTGGGTTGTGGGCATCTGATAGTCCATGCTGAATAAGTTTTCATCTTCTGGACTCTCTTTTGGAAAGAACCAACCAGTTTATTCTGCAAGAAAGCTCAGCTGTGAGTCAGAATATAGTTCACTCTGCGGAATGCCCCAATCTGCAGTTTGGGTGAGACTGCACAGGTTTAGTTTCATTTGCAATACTTTGCAGGAAAACACAATGCTCCCTAAATGTAGGCACTCAGAAAAGTAGATTGTCTGTCTGGCCAAAGGGTAGCTACTGGCTGCAATTTCTTGCATGGGTGGTCAAATTTAGGTTTACGATCCAGGCCTGGAAATCTAGTTTGATTTTTCCTTTTACTATATTACTGGCAGTATAACAAAGTCGAGAATTAAGTAACATACATTTTCCAGCATGTACTTTCCTGTTCCTTCCATATTATTCTTACATTTTACAAAATTGTAACCTTTTTCTGTTATAGATATTTATTAATAAGCAGCTAGCTTATTTTAAGGCAAAGGTCTCAGTGGTAAAACCAGTGGTAAGGTAGGTTCTTTAGGAATTTTCATTAAACTATCACCTCAAAAATGAGAAAAATACCTAAATGTGTGCAAAACTGATAATGCTTTTACTTTATTTGCATATATACTACATACTTCCTAATATTGTGAACTTTTGATTTTTATAACTGATAATTATTAGCTGGTAAATTGTTCAAAAAAGAATCTATGGCATTTACTAACCCATCATAAGTTTTAGCTTTTAAAAGTAAATAAAAAACCCTTAATGTGCAGAAATCTCTTGTCTAAACTTTATGAGCAAAATTAAAAATTGCAATAAAATATACAACACTAATAAGAATCAGGAAAGTCTGTTTAAAATCTTTGAAGAGTTCCATAAATAAACACACTCCATAACCACACAGAGCTTGTAAAAATCATTTTCCTGTCTGGTATCAGTGGCATTTAAATTCTTTCTTATTCCTTAATAATTTCCCGATTAGGAAAAAGGTTAGAGATAAAAAAAGGTTAGAGATGAATACACTTTAATGCAGCATAGAAAAGAAAAGCCTGCTTTGTAATGAAGACTCATCCCTTGCTAAATCTAGCTAAAATAAAAAAACAAATGATTTCCTGCTCAGCTATAAAATATAAGCAGCTACATACATGGAGTAGCTATTTTTTATTATTTTTTGCCAGCCCTTGACAGAAAAATTATTCCTGGGAATTTGAAACTCTTATACACCATTCACATTTACCTAATAAATAATGACAGAGAACTGGGTAAGCCTAGTGGCTTACATGTTTGAATAATATTTACTTAACCAGAACATTTATGCATCACTTTTTTTTTTTTCCCCTGAGCTGAATGGTTCATGTAATACAATTGCCACAGTCATTCTCTCAGCAGCACTGAAATTGCCATTTAAGTGCCATCTGTGAGGCAGCCGAAAACTGGCTGATTCTGTGCCTTTGTTGTCCTGTGTGATGTTATGCCTTAGTTAATAATTGAGAATTCAAGCACAGAGAAAGATGAATCTCTCTGATGTCATTCCCTTTATTGTGTTGGAAGATCTGTGCCCCACCACCTACTAAGCTTTCCCTGACTGACCCGTGTTTACCTTCTGGTGGTGCCACTTCCCACTGTGTTATTGATGTGCTTTTCTGCCCAGGAAGCCATCTTTCTCAATGCACTTTGTTAAGCTCAGGCCACGGGCACACACTGTTCTTTGTTGTACTGTATATGAGGAATGTTTTTGGAGGGGAACACTGATGATATCAACGATTAGGAGGTAAAGTGTCTTCCAAGGCACTGAAGCAACACGTTGTATTGCCAACACACTGTATCATATGGATTAGACTTAAAAGCTATTCAATTAAAAGAAAGAAAGGTCTTTTTTTTCCTCATACCTAAGTGCATCTTATCTACATAACAGAAAATTAGTCACTTCTGTATACACAGATTGGGTATGTTTCAGTTGCTATTTGATTTTCTTCTCTTATCTTTTATAGTTTTCCTAATTTAGTTACATTTGAAACCACGGTTTTGAAGGGGACTCAACAGTTAACATCAGCTGCTCTACTAAAATAACAAACTGGCTGTTTATTGATCAGCAAAGAAACCAGATGTGGAGGCAAGGTATGTGCCTTTTTGATTTGATTTTTTTTTCTCCCTAAGACTTTAAGCCACTGCTTCCCAAAGTGCAGGACATGCCCTCAGTCACAAGTTGTGGAGGAAAGGGAAAAAAGGGGCACAAAAAATAAACCTGGTTGGCTGGAATGCAAATAATGAGCTTAAGGTTTGGGCAATACATGCCAGAGATGAACATGAACATTTTGGGCTTCATTTTCCAAAAGGTGGAAAACTCACCTCTGAAAACAATAGGAAATTCTCCTCTGGGGTTTTCTCTCTTTTTTTTTGGTGGGGCGAGAGGGGGGCAGGGAGGGCTGATGGTAGTAGTGGTGGTTTCTCTAAACCTTTATTACCCATTTAGTATTTTCTGAATAAGTGCATACTGGTGAAACAACTTACTCTCTTTTATTCTTATCATTATTCATACAGAAATCCATGAAAAGATGGCTGTTCACTTATGAATAACAAATCTTCTAAAACTATACCCTGACTGTGGTCTTTTCTTTTTTTTTTTTCTTTTTTTTCCTTGTGTGCAGTTTATCTTTTAAATCCAATCGATTCTGACCATGTCTCTACAAGACATGACAATTGTGCATTCTGATCTCAGTTAACCTATCTAGGGGGGAAAAAAGACTTCAAAACACATGTGGCTCTAGAGGTTTGATAAAGCAAAACGATGAAATGATGACTAAGTTTAATGAACACTGTGATTTAAGGCATCTAGCCTTTGAAAAAAAAAAATACCTAGAGAGTTTCCTTTCCCAACTGCCACCTCAACTGAGTTCATATTCGGGCTGTGACAGCACTACTAATTTTCTTCTCTCCCCTGGAAGTGCAGGTTTGTGCTATCTTATTAGCTATGTTCTTTATTCCATAAATGCTGGGTCGTCCTAGCAGACAGAAAGTATTAATAAACATATAGCGACATCAAGGGGACCAACTGCTGTTGATCCATTGACAATGGACATTCTAGACTGAGAGAAACCAAATACCTCGTCAGAGCCTGTATATTCTGAATAAGAGCGTCCATGATCTAAAACATAGGGCATATTTTAATAATGTAATTGTTTTCTGTCTTTACTTACAATATTAATAGTGCTATTAATTCAATCCTTATACTTGCAGGAAAAATCAAAATGTTAATATTGATCCTTGATTTCCTTTTTATTTTCTTTTAAAGTAATTCGTTAGTCATGCAGAAAAACTGAGATTGACATGATTTTAACATTTCTATCACCTTTGCTTTATTCTAAAATAAGAAAGAAGACTAACAGATTTCTGTGAATTTTTATACATTGATCACACTTATTCTTGAAACAATAGGAAATGTTCCTCAGAAACCTTTTCATTACAATTTTTTCCCTGTATATCATGTGTATATACAAAAGTATAGTCTGGGGGTTTTTTTAATGATTTGGATTTTTTTTCAAATACTGAGTGATCAGGAAAACAACAAAATTTACTAGTGAAGATCTGAACTGGCCACCCTATGTATAGTCTCTGAATTCACTGTAAAGGCAACACTTCAAAAGAGAAGGCCAGTCAACGCTAATTTTATGTTATTTATTACAACATCATTAAACATTAATGTTTTCTTTTGCTTATCAATCAGTGGTAATACACTGTTTCATAGAAACTTCACTGTAATTTACCATGGCTCAATGTCATTTTCACATATCTTATCAATGATTTGTATTCAAATTCAAGAGTTTAAGGAGCAAAGAAAAAGGTTTGATGTTTCCCTAACTGAAAGGTCTAAAGAAAAGTAATATTTCATATCTGACACTGCCTTTTTCTTTATTGATCATTCAGTAGAACTGAAAAAGATCGCTGATGTCACTATTGCTTCTTTGCTTCCTGTTTTACCACTGATGATATATTGCTCTGTTTGGAAATAAATACACTGGAACCAATATACTGAAAGCAGGCAAAAGCGCCATATCAATTCTAGTCATCTGTTTAATCTCTTTACAGGCCATTTATGGGCGATATATTGTAAAGCCTACTTATTAATTCATTTTCTATTTGCACATGAAAATATGGCTCTAATTTAGACCCAAGTGGTTTAAAACAGAAGGAAGGGCTCTAGCATTCTCAAAACAAGATTATATTATTTTTCCTTTAGTCAAACTGCTTAAAAACCTATGGACCTTTTTAAAAGGCAGGCACTGTTCAAGTTTTCTGTAAGTAAGCAGCAACTTTTTTTTTTTTTAATTAGTAATCATGGAATTTGATTTAAAAAGAAATTAAAGAAGGAAGAAATTAAAGAAGGACAAATGGACAACTAAGGGATGGTATGCTGCTATACCCCAATGACATTTTTTACATACTGATAAAGGTGATTTTAGTATTAATTAGTAATTTCAATAACCGTCTGCAACATAGACAAACACAGTGTTTGCAAATACAGTGATACAGTAAATCAAATCCACTTTATAAGGAATCATATCTCTCAAGATAGGTCATAAAAGTAGGTGGCCTCCATTCATCAATACCCATGACAAACATGCAATTACATACTGTATACTGTTTGTAGAACAAAAATATCCATTCTCTTTATCTGTGTCTCAGCTGCAATGTACCATAGACAGATCTTTTAAATGTGAGCAATGCATTATAGAAGATATGACTAATCTAGAGAATTTCCATTTGAAAGAGAAATGAGTAATAATTGATTGGCCTAGATCCAAAGTCACAGTGGGGTTCAAAAAGCTTGTAAGTGCCCTCATAAAAATAGAAGCTGTATCAACCAATTGAATTTAATTATATGTGAAGGTGATGAGGGAGCTAAACAGCCTGTAATTGGAGTCCAATTACTCAGCTGGTCTTCCATAAAATTAATTCATCTGAAAGTTTGCCATTGTCCCATGCTCCAGGCCTGCTGCTGGTTTAATTAGTTAACACCAAGGAATCTTGAAACATTACATTATTTTGTCTTTATTGCCAATTATGGGTTAAGGAAAATTGTATATAAAATATTAACATCTGCTTCCAGCACAACTTGGAGAGGGCGAAGGCAAAATATCTTTTTCTTAATCAAGTTAAGAGAGCGAAAATGTGTTGAAACACAGGGAAAAATCTTCCTGCTAATCATGGCTTATAATTAAAAAAATAATAATAATAATTTGAATGAGAGGTAATAAAAATATGAAGTATAAGTGGTATCTAGATAAGTATCTAGATTATTGTAAAAACATTTTAACTGCCATAGAGTTCAAAAATCACTTGGACTCAGAGAGTAGCCAGATAGGAAAAGGGTTTGAGTTGGTGCTCCTTTTATTCAGTGGGAGTATATGCTTATCGTCCCTAATAACTTCAAGAGTAAGTCCAACAGCATTCCCTGCCTTCCTCCACTACCAAATCAGAACAATATACTATTTAATTCTAAATAATAACATTGAATAATAATATTTTATTTTAACAAATAATTCTGTCAGCCAGGCTTGCTTTAACTCACTGAAAAACCTACAGCTACCGAAATTTGCTCAACTAATTTCTGTCTCTATTTTTTATAGGAAAAACGCATAGTTGTGTTGAAATTAAATGGACAGGAGATAGGAAGTATCTATAGCTCCGTTACACTCTAAAAGGACAAGAGTATTGCAGCTTTTCTAGTTTGCTTCAAAACTGTCTGCAGACGTTGTAAGTTTTCCCACTGTTTTAATGGGTTTCAGATCAGGCTACTGACTGGGTTGATTCGTTTTATTCTTGTGTCAGTTTCAGAAATAACAACTATAGAGAAATGTAGGTACTATTTAGCATGAAGTGCACATTATGTGCTATATGCCTCTGAACCATCTTTTGAACATCTTGAACATCTTTTGAGATGATCAAGGAGAAAATAGTTGATGATTCTCAAGCACGGTTCCCATTTGTTTCCCCAAATTCTCACAGCTATCTACAGAGTTAATTACAGTAAGAGAACTATAAAAAGATCCAGTTTAGAAAGCTGGGGGAAGTAAGTATCAATACTATTGTGCTTTTTTTCTTCTTATTTTTAAGAGATTCCATTTTCTGAATAGCGCGGATTGGATTAAATAGCTCTTGTAAAGACTTACACACACTACCTGCATTGTCTATTTCTAACGTTTTCTCTGACCTACAATAAATAATTCTACTATAGCACCACTGAACTTATTTAAGACAAATTGTCATAGTTTGCTATAGCTCTTCCAGAAATAGAATTACTGAAACCATTTGCCTTTTAAGCTCCTTTTATTCAATCAAGAATGTCAAGATAAAACTATACTTACCAGAGTAATATTAAAGTCAGATTTTTAAAACAAAGTATACTGTATATTTCAGAAACTGTGAGACAGAGAACAATCTCACAAGTGCTAGATTTCACTATGCCTCAGAAAGGAAGAAAAAATCTCAGTGCAAAACCAAATCAGAAACTGAAGAACTTTATCTAACTTTTAAAGAAAAATAAATACCGGGCTTCATTTCCTAAACTTAAGAAGGAAACTGCTGGAGCCGTAAACATTCTCTTAAGCCATAGAGATACATTAAATTTCTTTGATTAGTCTGAATTATTTTTATGCTATAGCAGTTTTGTAAAGTATAAAGAACCAAAACAAAAGGAAGCTGTTGAATAGTACAGCCAGGAAGGCAAGGAAATTACACTGGTAATGCCTATGCGCTTCCTGACAAGGGAGGGTCTGCAGTGTTATCATAAACGTTATTAGAAATGATCTAGGAGATTTGGTAAACAGACTTTAAATAAACTTTACTATTTATAATTATAACATAGAATTACAACATCGTGGGCGATAATAGGCTAAACAGTGGATGATTTATAAGGCTCGGTTTCTGTATTTTCCCTCCCATTCTTTGGAAAAGCACTGTGAATAGCACAGCACACAGGAAGTGAGCAGTTACCGAGGGCTATTAACACGGAAGAAGAGATATTGAAGTACTCCCTATTGAGAAGAAATGGCAGGACATGACTGTTAAAAATGCCAGCATTCACTAATGGGAGGAAACAGAAGTGCTACTGTCGACCCTTTGGTACTAGTTTGAGTGCTCCCCATCTAAATAAGTAAACTCATCCACCAAAGTACAAAAAAATTGTTTCTCATTTAGAATAAGAAGCAAAGCTTCTGCTGAGTCAAAGTGATGTATCCTGCAGAGAAAATATATCAATGTATAATCTCTTCTTCTCTCCGTAAAACCTTTACTATACTTGTTTCTTATAAGATTAATTGTCTCCAGATTATAAACGGCATCAAACAGAGGATTATTTCCTTCTCTTGAGATGGAAATACTTGAGTAAAAAGTAAAGCTGCCTTTAATTCAGTGTAGGCAGTGAGCTTGATCCCCTTCATTATATTTATTGGCAATATATATTCTGTTTCTCCCTCATACTTGGTTATATACGTAAAAAGAAAACCTATGATTCATTTACAAATTATTACCGGCAGTTGACAATGGGCAGGCAAATCTCAGTCCTGTACAGCTACCAACACTATAAAAACCAAATAGCTCTGCGGGCTCTGGAACTAGTGTGTCTGGGGAGTTTTATGGGTCTGTGTCTTATGCATGACTGGTTTGCAGGCTTAATAAAGACTTGGATCCAAACTCTTCTCTGAATTGAGGCATTTTTAAGGAGTCTTTCCTTTTTGGATTCTTTGGAGTCTTATTATGTAGGATTTCAAGCTTTAGCATGGTTTTTCTCTTTTTCCCATCTGCCTATCCTCTTGAAACTTCACTGAACTTAAATATTCTCTTCACTTCAAATGTTGTTGAAATCAGGTAATGAGTTTAAAAGCATTTAGTTGGACTGTGATAAACCTGCATAAATTCAGCATAATGCATTAAGCCTTGTTAACCATTAGTTCCATTTTTCCTTGGAAAAAATGAGAACATCAAACAAAAGGAAAAGGACAAAGTTCAAGCCAAGTAAAATAAATCTTCCTAAATCTAAGTTTAAAAAAGTCCTAAGCAGGCACTTAGGCATGGTATGAAGCCTCATTTGATACGGTGTTTTGGCTGGCATGGGCACAGAACTTCATTTTCTTTGATAAGGGACGAGTGTGGAAGACAAAAAATGTATAATAGCAACATATTCAGCACGTGTTGGTAATCAGATTTATTCCAGCTCAGTGCCCCCTAACTCAATGGCAAAACTTTACTAAAAGTATTATTAACGCCTTTTTTTTTTTAATTTTGTTCTAAACACTTGAGAAAGAGAAATACCTGCTTCACTCATTGTCCTCAGAACAGACACTGTTATCAGCATAATAGATGAAAATAACTTGTGCTGCATTTTTCACTGCAGTGATTCTATATTTGGTCATTTGAGTAACTAACTATAGGCATTTGTGCTGATATCCATTCCAACAACAGCAATAGTATTGCTATAGTGTTACTTCCAAGCTAATTAGCCTAGTGCTGCTTCCTGAAGCCAAGCTCATGCATTCCTGTGATCCTGTGGCATGCCATGAAGTCCGTCTTACTCTACATTTTGTCTATATGTCCACTTCACTTTCTTTTTCTTTTTCTTTATTTAAATGTATATCCAAGGTAACATCCTGCAATTATCAAAATTTTCAGAATTAATCCAGGCAAATTTGCTTCTTTCTTTGCAAGGTGTGGCACACAAGCTCCTGCAATCTCAGCTAGGCACTTACTGCTGCTCATCTGTGCTGTGCTCTGAGGGGCAGCATCAGAGACCCATGGGCTCAGGGAGCCAAGGGGAGCAGGAACACCTTGAGGAGACAGGAATAATGAGGTGCTAAGGTAGCGCTTCTGCTACCTTCAAGCCACATTGCTACCAAACTGGTGCTTTCTCACCTTTCCCTGATGATGTCTTTTTGCAACAGTGTCCATTTCTTCGGGGTTTTCATTGTGCTGCTTCGGCACCAGTGCTGTCATTGTCTCACAGCAAAGGTATAAAAATAGGTATATAAAATATAATGTCATTTCTTTCCGAACACTGCGTTAAGGTGCACTTTGCAGCCCTTGTACAATGTCTTATCAGTGAGCAACTGAGAAATGCTGGATAGGATAAAATCCAATGGACCACTCACAGTCAAAGTACAGGCAAGACATAGGTGAAGGCTTACAGCAAAATATGGGCAATGCTTTCTTGGCAGCCACTTGGAAGTCACTTAGGACCATCATTAGTACCCTATGGAAATTTCAAAGCTCAACTACATTGTGAAATATGAAGAACTCAGTATGCTGGTGTACAGCTCACTTCTGCAATATCCAAAGCCACAGAACAAAACCAAGAAAATCAATTTTGTTTCCCTTTTTGATGGTGTTTCCTAAAACAACTGCTAGGTTTGTCTTGATGCAAAATATTGTTTTCAGCATTTTGGCAATTTCAAAAACTAAATTCCTTTCACTTCAAGTTGAAAAGTTTGATTCAGAATGCCCATTTCATTTAGATTATGGATATTGAACTTAGATATGAACACAATTTTGAAACCACAAATTATTTCAAATCATAAAAGGTTAATTTTTAAAATGTCATAACAAAATGTTTCATTTTCCCCCAGTTTTCCTGGAATAAACAATTTGTTGAAAGAAAAAAGACAACAGTGAAATATTTCTGTCACTGTATTTGTATCTTTCATTGGAAAAAACAGTAGGGATAAAAGTGATCTGGCACTGAGAGGCCTCTGACCGCACCCATAGCACTCATCGGAAAGAAGCTATCCTTCTGTCTTGAGTTTTCCATATCTCTTTCTTATCACCCAGGAGAAGTTTCAGTCAAGTAAACAGTATATCTTGACAACTTGAGTCATGAGCATGAAAAGTCAGAATCTGATACTTCTGCCAAAGAAAGTAAATAATTGTTTTGACTATAAAAAAAACTTTTTTTTTCTAAGGCAAAAATTGGCTCTGCATACCCACATTTTGATGTTGCATAACCCTATGTCCTTGCAAGAAGTCAGCAAACAAAGCTGTGTTTAACCAATAGGGTCTGCCTACATGAAGCTCTTTGCAAGACTGGGGCCTAAGGGGGCAGCCAAACATATTTTCATTTCACTTTAATGACCTTCAATTTTTGTAGATCACTTTACAGATGGGGAAAGGTCAGTCTTGTCTAATTTCTGTATTGGGCATTATGTGCATCAACATCCCAACTATGCAAAATTAGTATTCATCATTCAGAGAAGGGCTGCAGACTGACTCCAAAAAAGCACTGTAGGTGAAAGCTGTCAAAAATGAGCTGGGAAGGAAATATTACCTATGTACTTAGGGAATACACAGCCAAGTCCAGGGATGGCTCTAAACATACATTCCAATTAGATGTGTATATGTATTTATGTCACAAGTCATGGGACTGCAAACCTTGCCAACCCTGCCAAAATCTCAGAAGCGAAGACTGAGGTTCTTTACTCCTCCCTTCATAAATTCACATCCTATCTAACTCTTCCTGCACTCTTTGTGGCCACACTGTCTTATGGGTGACAGTATCTTTCTATACTAGAAAAGCTGCTTTCACATATAGGGAAAGATTCCCTAGTCTCATGTAGAATTCTTCATATGATATTTTCTTGGCCAAAATATTGCCAAAGGGAAATACTGTTTTTTGTTGTTTTTTTTTTTCCTCTCCATTTCAAATTGAGGGTGGGTCTCTATGGCAGGACTAAAATATCACTTACAATGTATGCTATTGACATATTTACCTTGGCTAACAATTATCACTGTCTTCACAGAGAATAGTATTTTAAAATTGGGTTTGTCAGAAGAGGGAAGGAGGTTTGCACTAAAGTGTCTTTAAATATATATAGGTATGTCTGCATGTATGTATGTAATAGCAGGTATTTTATGCTCCACAGTGTTTTTCATTTTCACAGGAATCAGGGATATAGCTATGAATAACTTGTGTTTGTTTGTTTTTGTTCTGGAGAAACCATAAGTGAAAATGTTTTTTGTTCCTATTTTGCTGTCATTGACGAGTTTTTATTGTTTTTTTTTTCACACCGATTCAACCACATACTCTTATTGCATCACACTTGAAAAATGCTGCTTTAAAATTACACTGAATGCTATTTAAAGTTAGTGCCAGCTCTGGGCTTAGTTCTGAAACCCTCACAAACACAACCGCCCCCCCTCTATTACTTACAGAGGAGTTATCAAGGATCCAGATTTGAAGCATTTCTACCTGCATAATTGACTTGTGCTCAAAATATTAAAAAAAAGAAAATTTTTGTATAAAGCTTGATGATAGAAATTATTTTAATTATATACATTATTGATAGAAAAAGTAGGGAAAGAAAAACAGCCTAAAACTAGGTAACTGTCTTACTATACCTGAGAGAGATTTAATATTCTCTTACTAACTGCAGCAGGAAGAAAATCAGACCCAATAGCTGTTGTCACTGGATAAGGATTGTGATAAAATAAATATCATAAAATCATTCTGTATATAATACTAAGAAACATTTTATTTAACAGTTGAAATAACATTTATGTGTGACATTCGACGTGAAAGGGAGTTATTCTTCTCAAGTAAGCTATTATGGAAAGAAAAAAGTTAATTTCACCTTATTTCCCATTCTACGGTTTCAAAAGAAATAGCCTTCTATACCCCACACATCCCAGTCCCATACCACTATCCTTCCTTGAGTTTGACAACCCAAACACAGCTGTGCCTTTTAAACATGAATATCTTTCCCTATCTGTATTAGATGACTGAGCCTGGACTAGAATTAAAACAAATGAAAAAATCCAAGAAGCAAGAAAATAGCAAGTAAAACCAGTAGCTTTCACCACTATACAGTCCATACCAGTAACAACTTTTTACAGTGGCTCTCTGATACACATAAACTAGGAATTTTTCCCCTCCTAAAATGCTGAAATGCTTAAGGCCTACCCTGAACTTTTCAACTCCCACATAAGCCTTTTTGATGAGGTTGTGCATCTGCCGCTGGGCTCCAGCGAGAGCTGCTCTGCCCACCAACCCACCCTTCAGATCGTTTGGCTACATCTGACTAGCAACTGCTTCTAACCAGTATTTTTGCAAATGAATTTTTTGATCACCAGCTATTTCTCACTGCAAATCCAGTTTCATCCACTGCATGTAGAAATTCTCCCACTGTCTCTCACAGACATACATATGCAAACCTTTCGGCCTTTTGAGCTAAACAGCAGGATGTTTTATTTGCATAGACTTAAGACAAAAACATTCCCATTAGAATGGTAAGATTTTGCTGAATGACTGGTAATGACAACTGTATTAAAAAAAAAACAAATGACAGCTACGGCTATGAAGACTGCAAAAGTCACTGAGAGGAGACCAGCTCAAATTACAAATCAAAACAGAAGACCTCACCCACACAGGTTGCACTTACAGATATTAGCATGTTCACATCTCTCTTGTTAACCTTAACACTTATCTGAACAAATCTGTTCAGTGTTATCGTCTGCATCTTTCTTCATATAAGTGCTCTTGGGTAAAATCCTATAATCTGTAATATGAATGAAACAATGTTATGTGGTCTTACAGTAACCCATGGAGAGTAATAATTATAGTATTTAATCCAAAATTGAATCTTTCCTTTATATTATTTAAAACCATTCTGTAATATTATATGCAAAATACTATTCTTGCCAACTCTTTTCTTGCTCATTTAAGAATTCTCTGCAACTATTAATTTAAGTCTTTTCCACATAACTGTTCCTTAAAGAAGAAAGCTTGCATATAAATAACATCCACTGTAGAATGAGTTGAGAAGAAATTTCATATAATGAAATCCGTTACTTTAATATAAACCTGATCTAGGAAACAGACAAGTGGCTGCATTCAAATAATAGCCGCATTGCCTGCAAATGTATCAAGTAAATATTGTGGCATGAAATTTCATATAAAAACTAATATTTTTAGCAATATATTTGCAATTTTTGAGAGCTAAAAAAAACTATTTTAAGATAAAAATAAGAATAGAACATAAAAATGTGGTATGATAATATAAAATCTGAAATCTGCTGTAAATACATAGACTATATTGTAGGCAAGAAGGCAGATCATGGATTTTCAAAACAGTAACATCACATACATACACAAAAGCAGCCGTGGTTTATCCCTTCATTAAACTCACAAACTGAGACAAAGTTTCACATTTAACTACCCTATACCACACCGTTCAATGCTGCCATTAAGATATTTAATTTCTGGAAGATTTCATAAAAGCAGATGGTAAATCAAGGAGTATTTTATGACCATGGTTTGCAAGTGGTGGTCTCTAGAATCCAGGTGGCCCACAGAACTGCTTCTGTCACTACAGCGAAGCATCTGTCATTCGGCAAGCAGTGACACTTACTGTTTGTTGTAGCCTGGGACTGGTTTAAAGTTTCCAGCAGATTTTCTAACCCTCCGCAGTAAAACAAAACAAAACAAAAAAGCGCATTTCTGTACAGCTGCTCCGTATCTTTCTTGAGTAAATCTAACCATGATCAAACTTGCTAACAAGTAAGAAAGCTGAAATAAAAGGAATAGCAAAACTGTGAGCTGTGCCATGAGCTGGAGAGATTAGAAATGGGAAAACTGAAGGAAATAGAACTCTTTTTTTTTCTTAATAACTAATTATAGAAGGCAAGTTCTGATTTTGAGAGCTAGAGCTATAAAAGATGCCTCCTCCTAGAAAGCGAACAGTTAAAAGGTATTTGAAAAAAACCCAAGGTCCATGGAAATTGGAATGAAATTGCTGCTCTGGTTGTATTAAAGCAAGTTTATTTTCATCTTGTTTTCTTGAAACTGGATGTCTTATTTTTAGGCAATCTGCACTACAGACATGACAGGAAAAGTATGGAACTGACACTGTAAGAAGTGGAAAAACCTACGGATTTATGAACAAAATAGATATTTGTCTTCTATAGAAATGTCTAAAAGGAATGTGTAACTTAAAATTAAATGTTCAAACATAAAGCAAAAAAAAGGACAATTTGAGAGCATGTTGTCATTCCCAACAAATACTAAATTAATTGGGCTTCCTGTTACAGAGATCTACAAATGTAATTTAATTGGTCTTTTATGACTACTTGCAAAAGATTAGGCACAACCTTTGAAAACATAAGCCATTCTACTCATTTCTTTTCTCTTCTTCTTTTTCTCTTCTTATTCTTTTTTTTTTCTTGCCAGAACAAGAAAGTGGAAAGAAAGAAAGAAATAATGAAAACAAAACAAAAAAAAATCCATTCTGAAACAAAATAAAATTCACAATGAAAAAATATGCAGACATACCGCTGCTAATATCTATTGTCTGTTCTTTCTCCTTTGTACTCATTTTTTTGCAATAGAAGCTCTACACTTTTCCTGGAAATACACATATTCTGTTGATAGAAGAACATTTTAATATCACCTCATTAAACATAAAAGAGTGCATTTTTAAATCATGTCTCTGTTTATGATCTAATTACATTCCCTATTACATTAAATGGAGGCTGCTAATGTATAATATCCAACTTTGTTCCCCATGGCTTCTGACAAATAGAATCACCACTGTATTCACATTAAAAATAAATCAAACAGATTATTCTCAGTATTGCAAAATTATAAATTGCCACAGTCTCCTGATGGTCTTCAAACAATAGTGATAAGAATATAGCATTCAAAAAATAAAGATAGAGGAAGAAATGGAAATGGCATTATATAACCCAGGAAAATCTGTTTTACTCATCTTCTTTACATACCTTCTTCAATATTGCTGTTAAACAGTAAGTTCACTGAAGGTCTCTGGGTAACAGCACAAACTCATGAAAACAGTTGCATAAACACTGTAAAAGATGAAAGCACACCCATATAACTCCAGTCTTTTTAATACCAGCAAGACCCACATACACTTTAATAGAAACAATATATATTTCCTATATTTTATCTTTCTAAATCTATATATATTTGTGATGTTATTCTAATACTGTTTGGGTTTTGTTTTGTTTTGTTTTTACTTTTGTTCTTTTATGCAAGTGCATCTGAGGATTTTGTGCTGTAATGCAAATTAATTTCCTTAAAATCTTTGAAATATGAGCTCTCTGTTCAGTTGTTTGAGGTATATAGAAGGACATACTACCACAAATGAAGCTTTTTTTTTTTTTTAGTAAAACATCTTTAAATTAATGAAGGCAAAAAAAAGCAGAGAAAGTCTATGCAAGCTTCCACTGTAGCCACCATCAAAGACAAGCCTACAGACTGTTTTGCCATAAATGTGTTTGAGGCAAAAATACATTCTGGTTAATTGGATTTCTAATTGTATTAAAACATTTTAAAATCTTTTTCGGCTAGGCACTTAGCATTATTTCCTGTACAAGTATCCAATCCTTGTCCACCAGCACGTGATATAGAATAAAAGCGAATATTGCTCCGTATCATTTTTTATTTATCTTTCAATTACAAAATTCTGATGTCCAGCTTTTGAAAGTTTAATGATTATCTGCTTGAACCCAGAAAGCTGGAGGAACAGAACGGCTTTGCAGATCTGAAAGACAATTTGGGGCATGCTATCCGTACTGTAGCTTCGTTATCTTGTTCTCCCTCTTGCGGCCTTAGACAGCAAGAGCATACGGGATACCGCTTTGACATAAACCATGGTTGTTGCTCCTGTAATAATCAAAAAAAGGGGGGAAGGGGGCTGCATCCGTCCATGCAGGAGCTCTGGGGGAATCGGCCACAGGCTCCAGCTGCTGCCCTGATGCTGGAGGCTCATGTGAGCAGGCAAGTTGCCGGCACCGGACAGGGACACGGGGACAATGACAACCGCCCAGCACAGGGCCAGGGAGAGCTGCCCATACCGACCCCACCGCACAGCTGGGATTTCCGTGCCTCTCCCCAGCTTCGTACTGCTGTCAGACAAAATTAAGATCCGCACTTTTCAACTCAGGGTAATAAAGGTTTCCAGAATAAGGATTTCACAACGGGCTTTGCTATATTCATCATGGCCTAAAGGATATTGAGGTAAATCTACAGGCAAAGCTACCCACTTCTGTTGTATAAACTGGTTCTTTTTTCTGTGCTCTGAATAATAATAAAAACAAACAACATGAAAGCGCTCGAAATGAGCTTTAGGAAATAAGTGTTTTAATATTTAGGCTTTTAAGGCCACAAATTGGTGGCTATAAATATTGTACTGCATTCAGAGTTCTGTATATGCCATCTGGTGACCATGTGATTAGTGTATCTATGGGGCAAAAGAAGAAGGGGGGCAGGGGGAGGTCTTGTCATGCCCTTATTTATTTTCTGTGCTCAACTATGCACTCTCTTAGAACCTAGCCATATGCTAGAGCATCTGTTATAGGTGGATTTTTTTTCTGTAAATATCTTATTTAAAATTGAGTCTATTTTGCCCTTTAGAAGGCTACACTCTGAACAGTATTTCACAATGACATTTATTTCAGACAAAATTATTACATTATTAGGTACTACAGTGTCTAGTTTGATCAAACAGCAAAATTCTGATCTGGGATTAAATTAGGATTTACAGTAGCAAAAAAGCTAAATCATCTCTTTTTGCTTATATCAACCAAACAAGATATGATTAATTTAATCTCTACTTGTGTGCATGTTCCTATACAGAGTTGTTAATTTTTCTTTCAAGTTGGTTGTATTTTCTTCAATGTGCTGGTGTAAAAAACAAAAGAAGCTCTTCTTTGCCTTAAAAGAAAGAGATGGCATGAAGCAGTTATAAATATGAATAGCAAATTCCATGCTTTATTGGGCCAGTGCTCATGTACACATAATCATCATTTAGTTTATAGAATACTGCTCAAGACAGTCTTGTGCAAGTAGTATGTCAGTATGTTGTTGGCAATGAAATCAAGAATACAACAGTTTTTGCAGCTTTTCATCCTGCCATACGAAGTGAAAGTTAAACTAAAATTAGCTTTGTAAAAATACTAAAAATATACTAAAATACGCCCTCATTTTTAGTGGTTCTTTCCGTTGAAAATTAGAGTTATTCCTGCAGTCTGTGCCTGCTCAAAACATCTACTGAAGTCAATAGGAACTTCACTTTAATGATCTTCCAAGTCCAGGTCCCTGTTTCACTGCTCCAACTTTTTTCAGGAGCAGTTTAATCCTTTTGCTAATTGAGCTAACTGTAAACTGCAATGTCAAGTTGTAAAGGGGCCTGCATGAAGCTTAGAAAGTTTCACGTTTCAGAGCATATCAGTCACTTCTAACCATGATAATGTCATATTCCTGCTCCTTCTTTCCACCCCAAATAACTTATATGGGAACTCTTTTTTTTTTTCTTTTGCACTGTTCAGTAGGGCTTCGCTGTCTTGCTGAACTTTTCCCCTCTTCCAGGACTCCAGAATTATCCAGACTGACGCATCCATGTCACTGTCACTGCATTATCCTACTTTCCAACACTAATTTCATGCACCAGATCCCATGATGAATGTGGACTGTGCCATTTCTCAATATTTATTCTAGTCAAGGTGGCAGAATTTAATCTTGCAAAGCTAGCCCAAAAAGCACATACCAGCTGCTATGTCTTAGTAAATCAGATAACAGCAAAGATCTAAAGAGGGAATGATACAGAAGTAAGTGAGATTATTGCATCTGTTTAAATCCTGCGTCACTCACAACCATTTTGAAAGCACATATTTGTTACTGACTGAACAAAAGTAATGTTAAAACATAATTAAAAACAGCCTATAATGTCATTTCATAATTTTTTTTAATATAATTGTGTTTTTTAAAAAAAGAATTGTTATCAGAGACCTAAGAGCAGCTGGTAAGAAGTTCAAATGCAGGTCAGCATGCAGCATAACTGAGCTAAGATTTCTGCATCTTTAGCCTAAATTAAAAGAACATTAAAAATCAATGTACTGTGATGTGAAATGTACTGTGATGTGAAATGGCAGTTCTGAGCCTGGTACACAAACAATGTGTAGAAATGAGGACAGGGTGTTGTCTTACAGTGCTGATGTATTCTGAAAGCACTGACAAAAGCTTGGAAAAATGAAAACAAGAAAAGAGGTCTCTCTCTCTTTTTTTTTTTTTTTAATATAAAGAAATAGTATAGAGATACTATATGAGGATTGTAAAATGCCATTACTCTGAACCCATCACATGAATTATAAAAGTTTACTGGTTTCCTAAGGGGGTATCCAATCTGGTAACTACTGGACTTCATAAAAATCTAGTTAAGACAATCATTTCTAGGAATGACAGATCCTAGATGTGAATTGTAATTGCTCTGGCTGCTCCCCATACATGGCACCATGAATTGTATCACTGCCTTGGTGGCTTGAACAGTATGCTGCACTGGACATAGCCTGGAAGAGGCATATACTGCCCTGACACTTACCTCATAAAAATTATTTCAAGGCCAATAAATACACCAATTTTGACAACTTTCCCAAAAAGTTTTAAGTGGAGCAAGCGAGGAGGAATGACATAACAAGATAAGAAAATCCACATTCTCCAAACCCTAGAAACAGCAAACTCATGAGCTGGTAGCTCTAAATTTCTTAATAAGAATGACAACCTTGAGATTTGTGATGTTGCATATTTGCATCCTGAACCTCTTTCAGAGCTGACCTAGAACAGTAAAAACAAAAAGGAAGCCCTAGTACAAGATAAGAACCAATTAAAACCAGGATTTAAGTACTAATAACTTCCCCTTGACTTAATTATCTGACAGAAAACTAATTTCAACCTTATTTTCCTGAAAAGTATCTGCTCCCTTCTGAAATAGAAATAAAAAACTGAAAATTCCCAGTTAAAAAACTAAATTATTTATAATATAAATGATACTGCTATGTTTCTTTGTAGCCACAGCTTGATTAACATGCCTGCTCTTTTCAGAAGACCTATCAGTCATATGATACCATGAAAGCCAAATTTTCCATACTGCAGCAAGTTTTCTCTTGCTGGAGGAGGGAGATGCCATCCCATGGGATATTAGGTGGGTTTAACAATTGGATATCAAGGAATGAGGCATCTAAACTGTTCTTTCTGAAAAAACAGAAACACCATTTCTAATTTGAACTTCTTCAGTTTCCCAAAAAAGCGGTTTTCTGGTGAAGAAAAAATCAATATGCATGAAAAAAATCAGTTTTGCCGGTATTTCCCTCAGAAACAAAACAAAACAAAACAAAACAAAACAAAACAAAACAAACTTGTATTATAGCCAGCTCTGGAGTGAGTATGAAAACACTCATGACATTTCTAATAGACAGCTAAATGAGCGTATATAATGGTTGTAAAATATCAGTGGTAAATTAGTAAAATAAAGTGTCAGTTAGTTCAAATTGAACATTTTTCAGCTTAGAGAGGAACGTTCAGAAGAGTTTCTCCTCTCTACCAGATTCTTAAACAGCCAAGTGCTGTCTCGATAGGCGTGCACAGCTGAGCAGTGGTCTTGATAATTTTGGCAGATGAGCAGTGAGAGTTGAAGCTGGGAAACAAGGAGCTCCGAAAGAGAGAAAAGGCAGGACTTTTCCTGAAACAATTTGGAATTTTTTCATCAGGAAAGCTGATTTTTTGGCACAGTCCTGACCCACTATAAATGTAAGCTATAAAAACTACAATTAAATGATGTGAAGGGTGGTCACCAAGCAAGTCTTGCAGTTGGCACCAGACTCCTTTGCCTAGACCTGCACCCACTAGTAATATACTTCCCCCAAAAAAACTCTGAATACGATGGGATGCAGTAAGACAGCAAAAACTTCTGAACAAACCTCTCGTGACTTTCAACATCAAATATAAACCTATGTGTTGAATCAGCTAGGGAGAATGTAAAACTTGAAGTCAGAGAATCTGATAATCTAAGCTACATAACCTCTGTGGTTCCCAGGTAATTTAGGTGACGATGGAAAATCCCTTTGTTTCTTTGTTTTCCTACCTATAAAATACCTGCTTCACCAGGATGATGGTACATATAATCCATTTCTATATTCAAGAAATATCTGAGAACCCGGGCCTATAAATACTAAGAATTTCCACCAGTTTTATAAAGTAGCCTTGGCATTAGTTATATATAGACTTAACTATGTTCCTTTTTTTTTACTGTAAGTAAAAATGGTGAGGCTTAGAAAGTGTTAAAAAGTCTTACCTGGAAAGATAATCAGAACCCAGTACCTTGTCTACCTTTGCAATGCATTCACCTGTCAGATGAGTATGAAATCTAGCATTTGTCTAATCTATCTTATGTACCTAAGACATTAAAAACAAAACAAAACAAAACAAAAAACTCTGGGTGAATATCTATTTGTGAGACTTTTAAAATCTTTCTTCTGTCATTCTAATTACAAAATGAATTGTGTGGCACATGTCCTGATTCTAATTAAGAAGGAATTCATTAGTTTATTTCCAGCCTAAAATATTTGGGGAAATTGTACAGGCAACTGTACAAGGCAAAAATAGGGTGAGTAGCCAAGCTGAAAATGAAGAAAGGAATGGGAGACACCATGTGCCGGAGAAAGGAGCCAACTGGCTGATGGGCAAAATGGCTCAAGCTGGCCACCACATGCAAGGCAGATAACTGCTCATTTAAAAGGCCCGCCAGAGTCTTTTGTATGGGCCTTGGCTAGCATGCAAACTATCATGGAAACTAAGCAGACACCTGACCACTTCTTATCGGCACACTGCATGAGTGTGGGACTATTACATGACATTCAGCCTGGTAACCAGTCCTTTGCCTTGTCATTTTGCCTTGTTAGCATACCAGCTGATTGCAGAAGCAATTCCCTTTTCCTGTTGTCTTTTGCCAGTACACCTCTAAACTCATGTTCGGATCTGATTTACATCATATTTCTGCAACTTTTCTTTTATTATTTTAATGTGCTTTTCCTCTTTTTCTTTGACACAGAATGTGCCTAAAGTGTATACAGTTCATAGCTATAAATTGCAAATTCTTCTTTATCTTCCATTACTAGCACAATGCAGATGGCTGCAGGTCAAGCTTCCATAAAGAACCTGGTCCTTTACAAACAGAACTAGTTTAGGCTACATCTTTTTTTCAGACATTAACCTTTTTTTTTTTTTTTTCTGAAACTGTTTCCTTCAAAATACCACTGAACTACTCTAAATAGTTAACATTTTCTAGGCTCTATAAGCACTGTGATTTGGATTATCATCCTAAATGCTGGATAACTCAAAGGAGACTAAAATTTATGGATTTTGACTTGTGTAACTGGCACCTAATCACTGTCAAAGGGAGGTACAGGCTGGCTCCCTATACCTGCAGACCTCCAGAAATTCTGCCAAAGTCCCCTCTATATATGTCAGCTCCACAAAGGGAGGTTGACATCACCACAATAGCCCTTGGACTCGTCCTCAGCTACAGCTGCATCTCCCAAACAGCCCATGATAATGGGGACTCCGCATGATCAGTAACAAAAACTCATCACTGTCGTCCAGTACATAGTAGGGCTTACCAGTATATAGGGAAGTCCAAAATAAGGCCAGAGCTGAAAGAGGTCTTAAGGGGTCACAGAGGGGACAAGAGCTGGCTTCTGAAAACCATAGAGTGTCATCAGTGTAGCTTTGCATCTGGGATAATGAGGGAGACAGAAAGTAAATGATGGAGTTTGGTGGGGAGAGCGCAGGGGGGGCAAGACAGCTTGGGAACCTTAATTCTCTTCACCTTGACAGAGAGGCACTCATGCCAGTGGAAAAGTAAGGACCTTCTTAGAAGTGAAAAGCAGTAACATGCTGCTGTTTAAAGCAGAAAGCAAAGAACATCATGTTAAAGTTACTACTTATCCCTCTTCTTAGAGAGAAGCGCTTGGGCTGGTAAGAGGCATGGCTCAGCCTCCTTTCTGTAAGATGCCAGGAGCTGATTCTTTATGGCTTCTCCTTGTGTGTTGTCACTTATTCCTGCACAAAGCTGGCGTAAAGCACAAGCAATTGCTTTTGCCATCACCATATGAAAATGTGTATTGCCTCCAACACCACATCACATCAGGGCACACAGTCAGAGGAGTAGCCCCTGCTACTGAATAGCAAGGTTGCCCCACCGTGGAACTGAAGGAACGACCCCGTTCATCTGCCTACTAAAGCCAGTCAACCTTGCTCACCTCCTGAGAGCTGACAGGCTTCTAGCCTGCAGTAGCATATGGCTGCAGAGGTCTCAGAGGATCTCTTAAGCTTATGGAGGAGAAAAAGCCCTTAACAATATACTAAGTATTATATTACATCCTGAGAAATTCTTTACAATGAAAATGCTGACCATCATTTGGAATAGCAACAGGAACAGCAACCTGGCCTCTTTTAGAAATGGGGAATCATCAGCTGCTCAGCTGTAATCACTGGCTTAAGCCAAACTGGCATGAATATATATCATGAAAACCTGGGATAAATCTAATAAAATAGAAAATTTATTTTCCAGGCTGTAGATAACACTGCATTTCTGGGTTTCTTGCTATTCCTACAGTATTTTCAACAGGTGAAACTCTTTTTTTCCCCCACCTCTCCCCTCTTTTTCTCTCTGGGGGGACAGGACGGGAGCCACTAATAAATAACACAGAGAGCATATTCATCTTGTGTGGCGCAAAGTTCCAGTTCAAGTCTGTTTTCTTAACATTGCTTGTATTTCAAGTCTGTTTTTTTAATGTCACTTGTATTTCTACAATTTCAAGCTCAAGATCACATGTCAGGACTTACAGACAGTGCCTAGGTACAACTGACATAATTCTTGCAGTGACATAATTTCCCATGTCTTCAGCTCTGTATTCAGACAGAGAAAAAAAATATGCACAAGCCAAGACACTTCTGTAAAGCTGCTGATTATGCAGTGCTTTAAAAATGGAGAGTAAGAAAAAAATATATGGGTTCTCCTTCATGCTTGTGCATTGAAGCATTGACTGTGGAGGGCCTTGAGACTAGTTGCAGTGCAATCAAAGGGGCTACACCTGTCTGTGCCTCACCCTCCTGGAGCTAGGAAAGGAAGCTGGCTTTTAACACAGTAGTTCCCCAGCGTAAAAGAGAAAAATAATTTGCAGTATTAGATCATGGCTTGCCTTGGCTATGTGCCAGCAAGAGAAAACCTTTCATTGGTGCTGCAGTCCCATAGATGCTAACAGTGAGCAAGTCACAGAGGGAACAATTCAGAGATGTCTTTATGGACCTAACAAAGAGCACAGGTTTCACAAAACACAGACTATTTTAACTTAAGATATTGACAATTCAAGGGGAAAACCTTTTAATTTTGTAATTCTATCAACAAGAGAATAAACAAGGTTAAATGGTGACAAATACTGAATTAATAAGCTATTTGCTTGCAGCATTTTTGTGCTGGGGAAAAAAAAAATTAATTGTTCTCCAGCTTCATATAGAGAAACTTTTTTCCCACTTTTCACTGTCAGCCTCTTCCTATTGATTTTATCATAATTCAAATACATGGCAAAATGCTCCTGAGCACAAAAGCAGAGGACTAAGCCTCACTCTCTTTTATTACACTAGAGAGCCACTAAATAGGAAAGGATTTTGATTTAGATTCCTGCATTAAAATTAAATCACACATCCTAAGGAAAAATGATCTGTAATAATGAAAGTCATACACATGGGGACTGAAAGTGCTATTGAATAATGAAGAAAACTATAGTAGCAATGAATGTGAGGGACCACTATGATTTAATGAAGAGATATTTCAGAAACAAATGTCTCCCTTCAGTGTTTTCTATTGATGGTCTGAATATTATCAAACAAATTATGTGAAATATGAATATATCACAAAGTACACATGAATTATTGCCTTTTGTTTTGGGTTGCAACATTTTATGTTTCTGCTGTAGGAAAGAATTACACGTAGCAGGGTGATTTTTAGCGCATCATGCAGGTCAGGATGAATTCACTGAGCCTCCGGTGCCCAAGGCTATAAATGTACTTCCATTTTGTAAACTATTACACAGTGACACTAGTCATTGGACAGTGAGATTATATGTTGTTCCAATATTGACATCTTTCTGTTGCTTTCAGCTCCCCCTTCCTTTCACTCATTTTATAGATTAAAAGGTTCCTCCCAGTAGCAAATTGCCGATCTCTCCTTGTTTACATCATGCTTAATTTTACATTTCAGTCTTTATAATTTCAGTTCTATTTCAAAGTTAATCTTGGTGCTATCGCACTTTTAGCACAAGGTGCAATCTTGCAGCATGGGGGTCAGATTTTGTGGAAAAAAATTATCAGACCTGGCAGCATCCAAAATTCCTGTTTGACTGGCCACAAACAGTGAATAAATGATGACTACATGGAGCAGGATCATGTCACATTTTGCAAAGGTGTCATCTGAGCATGGTGTTCTTAACTCACATTGTTATGTGACCTTTCAGTATTGCCAACAAAATGATAAACATCATAGCATTGATCCAGCTCTATTATTTCTCCTGAAAGAAGCCTGGCATCTCCATGCACCCCCAAATCCACAAACAACCTTTCCTACCACTTTGGCAAATGAGACGGATTCACATGAAAACTAAATTAATCTAAAATCTAAATATTTAGAAGCACAAACATACCCCAAACCAAGCATTTATTCTAAAAAGTATAAGATAGTTGAAACTGCATACCACCAGTAGAGATTTTATATTGCACCTGATACCCGTTTTACATGTGAAAGGTCAAGATTCTGTGGGGATGCGTGGCAGCATATAACCCTAAAACAGACAGGAAGAAAGCATTTGCCAGTTCTATAGTGATTAGTGCCCTTCCAGGCTTTGAAGTTGTGCTAGAACCTTTATTTCTTGGTTGTATTTTTTCTTTCCCCCTCCTAATAGGGTATGCAACTTCTTAAGCTGGTGGCTTGGGGCACTTGGCTGAGATAGATAGAACTTGGCTACAATCCCTGCTTCCAAAATTATCTCTGTGTATTTTGTGGGGGACAGTTATTATTGTTTTGGGGTTTTTTTCAATGACTGATTATTATCAAGTGAATAAATAAATCTGGGAACAGAAAAGAGAAATTAAGGACTCTTTTTTTTCTCCAGTTATCTATCCCCTGCGTGCAGAGCCATAATGCTTTTTATACTCTGCCCTGGCTCCAAATACTTTCCATTCTTTGCTGTTCTGTGGGACAATTTTAAAAGTGCAAAAGAAGGAGGGAATACAAGCCTTCTAGAAAATATGTAGCCTATAGCTTCACAGCAGAGACATCCTCTCCTAGAAGGACAAGACTCCAGATGAACTGAGGTGACAAATTAATACATTTATCCCAGTTCTTGGTGAAGGGCTCAGAACATTATCATTTCAGTTTAAATAAAGAGCTATGACTGTAATGGGGTTTAATCCAGGACGGGTATATTAATTATGCTCAAGAAACGTCTGTGTGATTGCGCCTTAGGGAACTGAAATATCTGTTCACCTCCTTATTGGCCATAATGAGACGTAGGCAAGAACTGCACCTAGATATTCAGACTCAGACTTAGAAGTGTAGCAAGCTGAGGTAGTTGCTGCATGGAAACATTTTGGGTCCCAGTTTTGTCTTGTTTGAGGCACCCAAGTCCTTTTTTCAGATCATCTGCCCATGGGGTCATCTTCCTTTTTAATGGAAATTTCAGGGTTTTAAATTTGATAGGTGCTTTTAAAAGTCATTCTGCCATTTTTTCAAATGTCAGGATAGATAGTAATCCCTAAATGATTAAAGTTAGAAAGAAGCTTCCATCTTCGACACACTATTCTACAGCTATCTACCATGGGGATTTTTTTTCATCCTTCTTGTTAGCAATCGTAATGCACAAAAGAGGTGTTCGGCTAGGTGTACCACTGCTCTGCCCTGCAAAGATAACATGGGCTGAAACTGAATAGGCAGGAAATGACATGTCAGAAACATACGTGGGAAAGAGTGCGTAACTCATTCTTCAGCCCTCATTCTTAAGTCCTGAATATTTACTTTTGGATATCTAAGAAGTTTACACATGTCAGTACCAAGGAGCACACCTTGTTACCTCTGTTATGTCACTCTCCAGAAATGTTAACTTCTCAAACACAGGAGATTTTAGCTGTAGATCTTACTTATTTCAACAGAACAGATGGGTACGTTTGCTATTCAATGAACATACTAAGAACTCTTTTCACACCTCTAACAGTCACAGCTTTGCACACCCATGTGCTGTACATCTGTGGGTTATTGGCAATGCATTTGGCTGCACAGTAGGAGTATCTCAGGTTTAAAAATTTGCTTGTATCTGTTCCTTCCGTGTGATTCTTTTTCAAATGTCTGTCTTCTTCCTTTGTGCATCTGTTCACAGCTTTGACCACAAAAACAGACTTGCAACCTTCGCAAAAATGTGAGTCTGACAGCCTCCCTGCTATAAACAGGGCAGAGGGCAGAGAACAAAAGGCTTCCCCCCCCCCCCACCCTAAAGAATTTGTTCCACCGCAAAGGATGAGGACAAAACTATACAATTATTTTTAATTGTGGGGCGGAGTAAAGGCAGACATGGTAGGGGGATGCATAAAAAAACAACAACAAAAACAACAGCAAATAGTAGGATTAGCATTCTTCAGTAGCACTGGTTAGCCCAAATATGATGTTATCCTGATGCGACTAGGTTTCTTCCTGTTTCAGAGCCATCTTATTCAGATGTAATTCCATTATCCCTATATGATACTGCACTGTTTGATGTATGTAAATATTCTAAGAGGCCTAAGTCTGCCCACCCAACATCATTGGGGCCTTTCCTCCTTTTGGATTGCCTAAATTTCCCTCTTTTCTAGGCATAGCAAAAACTTTCAGTTTACCTCTTCTCATTCAGGAAGAATTAATAAGTATTTACTCCCGTATTGGGATATCAGTTAGTTAGGCTCTCTGCTTCTCCCCTTCCCCTTTTCCATCTTCTGTCCTCCCATCCCACTTTTTTCTGTCTGGCAAAGATAAATGCCACTGCTTTATTTACACTAGTATCAAATTTTCAAGATTTTCTTCACAAAGCTGGAAAATTATTCTTTGCTTTCCTTTGGAAGTGGGGGGGGGGGGGATATTTTCACTACTTTTACCACCTTCAGCTCTATTAATTGTTATCTCTTTCGAAATACTAATATCCCTTTTGCACACCAGCTGAGAACATCTTCCATATTTGTGGTTCATTATCCAGGAATAGCAATGTGTTTTTTCCTGCCTGGTAAAATAATGTGTAAATCTCATTTAAAACTTTGCTGTCTCCTGACCCTTGAATTTTAATATAAACATGTTAATCATTTTATACAGTGGACTAATTTCTTTCTGCAGGCCATTACTGGCTATTACATGAGACAAATTGTAATTACTAGTAGTGCAATTATAATGGGTTTGGCATGTTATAAGGGATCTTTAAGAGATACTGCAGCAGTATTTCTACAGTTTACTATCTTCAAGAGAGGACAGTACTCACAATTCTACTTGGCTTTTTTTTCACCTTATATTGCACAGTAGCCTCCTATGGAGATATGTTGTTATTTGGTGTTTTCACTAGATACGGATGGAAGATCACACTAACTGCAATTGGAAGCTGTTCCACCAATTATTTTGTAAACTAATATCTGTCTATCAATAGAGGCAGGGAAGATACAGTAAATGACTTCTATCCCTGTTTTAGAGCCCCACTCACAATGTTCTCTCACAGGTGAATACATATACACGCATATACATATAAACATAGGTCATTATGAAATAATGACTACATTGAAGCAAAGGAGTGTTACAGTGCTCCAAAAACTTTAAAGACAAAGGAACTTTCACAATGCTCCAAAGAATGTATGGTCAGTTATAATAGTGTCCCCATATCCACCAATCTTCACATAAGTGAGATCAGAGAGTTAGGCTGGTGATGGCTTTAAATAATATCAATCTAACAGTAATTTTATTCCCTAATTTCAAGCAAAAATAATATCACCTGTTTAAATTTTAAAGCAATATATATTATCAAATGTCATTTGTATGTTAAAAACATGCATATGTAAGTATAAATATGTTGGTGTGTTATCATTTTCTTCTGTGCATATCTTCAGCAGCAATGGCAAAAGTTTTGGAAGATGAAATTAGCAAAGGCAATACAAGTTAATATCTTCAGCAAGCATTCATCTTTGTCTCAAAGTTCATCTGAGAATGCAGATGAACAATAATTGCGAATTTTGATTTTGATTGTCATCAAAATAGGAAAAAGAAGTATATCATCAGGGAGGGTATCCACGAGATATGAATAAGATATTTGTTAAAAAAATCTCTCTCTGTGGTTGTTATTTCATGCAATAAAAGACCCAACTACTATATGATTCTTAATAAAAATATGTAAGAAAAGGCAAGATAAAACAAGTGAAAGAAAAAATAAAGGTCTAAAATCCACCTTCTTTTTTTCTTCTTGCACAACTTTGTCTTTAATATCATTCCTGGCTTTACTTTGTATATAACAGATGAAACCAACCAGAGAACTAGATCAGTGAGTTAGAGTCTGTAGTAAAGTTAATAAAATTTCCTATGGTGATCCAAGCAATCATTAACTGCACATTGGTGAAATTCTTAGCTACAATGATATGTCACTTATACATCAAGCAAATTAAATTAATTTCAGAACATATCATATTAGTGTTTGAAAAAGAGTCATTAAAATATTTCAGGGCTTTGAATGAGGATAAAGAATTAACAGAAGGATGAGAACTTGCCAAATCATACTATCAAAACTTTAAATCTGTCAGAAGTAATAATCCTATATTTAATTAAAAATAATAATTATGAGTCATTGACCAAAGATTTAGTGCATCAAGTAACTTTTTAGAATGTTATTTATGTAGTGCATGTCAGAATTTCTTGACCCTTTTAAACATATTTATATATACTATTTACTGATTTAAAGAAGGAGAAATGATAGAGGGAGGAAGATACAAAAAGTTTAGGTCTGAAATGCCAAGGAAATAATATATCTGAAACCTTGCTCAGAGATATGATTGAATCACTTGGACATCCCAACAAGAATAAAATTACAATCCTTGCTCATGTTGAATAGCATTCATTCAGGCAGCTCTATTAATTCAGTGATACTTCTTCATTATTAAGTACCAACATGGATTGCGAATTCAAGCCTTAAATGAAAATCTAAAGTGAGATGTCATTCATTCATTCATTTGAAATACAACCCAGTGCACTGTATTCTCTGTAGCTGAATGGATTTTTCTTTAGGTAGACAGAGTTTTGGTATGTGGGGTTTTTTGTGTTTTCTTCTGGGTGGTGGTTGGGGTAATGTCGCAGGGGTGAAGCAGGGGGGAGAAGGTTATTGGTTATTAATTAACAGATTTATTGAAGATGGCCATACAGTGTAGTCATAGCAAGCAAATCTTACTGCACATTTGTTAGTGCCCAAGTCTCAGTTTCTTACAACTCCAACGGTTTCTTCTCAGAGGTTCTCTTAACTCCAGGAGAGTAACTTTGAGAGGCGTCCCAGCTCCAGGGGAGATTCACCGCCGTGCAGCCTGCTGCTGTGCAGGAGAGCTCAAGGGGCTCTAGGCTGCAGCGCTATTTATGGGCACGGAGTTTGATTCATGGTCATACAATATTTGGTGTGAAGATATACCCTTTTTGCTGATCTCATGTTGTGTTGGGGAAAATATACCTTTTTGCTGATCTCATGCCCATTTCTGGCCTCACCAGTTCAACCAGTATCACCTAGTTCCTCCTGGTCAGCCCTGGGCGCAGTCAGTTATTTGCAGTCAGCTGGGGCCTGAGATAAGGTGTTTTTGTGGAGGGGGGATAGTTGTGCTTCACCACACTTCGGGTCTGAGATGGGGGGGTAGTTGCACTCTGCCACGCTTTGGGCCCAAGATATGTGTGTGTGTGTGTGGGGGGGGGGAGTAGCTGTGTTCTGCCACAGGTAACTGTGTGGATGAGATAATAACAGAAAAAGAAAATTATCCAGGCGGTTCAATTCAACATGCACTTTTCTGGTCATTGCTTCCTTTTAAACTTTCTGTCTCTCTCTTAAGCTAAAATTGTAGGCTCATACTTTAAGTTCAAATGTGCTAAGAACTTTAATGTATTTCACTCAAGTAGAAGGAAATGATTATCTCTGTTGCAAGGGCATGCAATGCTGAATGCACATGTAAGCCTCAGGTCACAAAAAAGATTTAAACATATTAGTAGGTTGACTCTTTTAACTAGACCTTCTAGATATGCCCTTTAATACCTAGAAAAAAGTTATGAATATTCATATATATGATATTTCTTGATACTAATAGTATGAATATCTTTTTTGTTATTATTTCAGTGCACACATATGTACACATACTCCTCTGATGCTTTCCAGTTCTCTCCACCCAGTTTGCCAGATGCAAGGCATACGTGAACCAGCATTTGCAAGCTGCTTAAATCTATTTACTACTGAGGTCATAAGCATTTGCAGAGCGCAGCTAACAGAGGCAGCGAACAGACGCAGCAGTTTGCGCAGCAGTGTTTGGGCTCTGACTAGAACTTGAGGATCTTGTTGGAAGTTGTGGGCTTCCTGAGGACCCCCGAGGAACTAGCAGGTGATTGCTGTGAACAGGAAAGGGGAAGCTAGGCAAGGACAACTGCAGGAGGCCTTGACTTCTCCTGGCAAAAGCTCCTGGGAAAAGCTCTAGCTAGGAGTGGCTGCTGCTAACAAGCTCTTGGTTGCCCCTGACCAGAGGGAGTTGGGGCCTTTGATCCCGGTGGCCCTTGATTAGGGCGGGTCAAGCACCCTCTTAGGCAGTGCTAGGGAGAGGCCTATGTAAGAGCCAGGCCTAGAACACAGCTCCCAGAGGCAGCGAACAGACGCAGCAGTTTGCCCAGAAGGGTGCACGAAGGGGTGTGCGAAGGGACCTTCGTTTCTGTTCCCTGTGGTGTACGTTTCCTCAAGTATGGTTGTGACACGCCGCACAGCGCGTTCCCCAGTGGCTGTTGGAGTTGCTGTGTCTGCGACCCAGACCGACTCTCTGACAGCAGATGCAGCTCTCCAGGTCTCAGGCTGCAGGGAGTGCTTGGGGCCTCTCTGGGAGGCCTGGGCTGGCAGCCAGCTCTCCTGCAGGAGGTGTGCTGCTGTTGACGAGCTGTGTCGTCAGGTAAGGGAGTTACAGGAGGAGGTCAGTAGGCTGCGCAGCATCTGAGAAGATGAGCAAGAGACAGACAGGGTATTTTCGGAGACTGTGCAGCTTCGGGAGTCCCGACCCCCCACAGCAGTGGAGTTGCCAGAGGGCTCTGTGCCGTGTGAAACAGTACATCATAACATGGCAGAAGAAGGCTGGAAACTGGTCACTGCTTGTGGGAGGAGAAAGGCTCCTACTCCTCCTGAAGACTTGCAGCTGAAGAACAGGTTTAGTGCCCTCCAGGATGAGGAGGAGGTGGGCATAGCTGCCAGGGAAGTACCTGGGACAACAGACCCTGTGCCCTGCCAGAACACCCACTATTTATATATAACGGAAAATTTTATATAATGGACTATTACCCACTGCTGCTCTTCCATGTGGGCGCTAACGACACCAAGGGTGAACTGGAGACCATCAAGCAGGATTTCAGAGCTCTGGGGACAGTGGTCAAGGGTCTGGGAGCCCAGGTCATCTTCTCCTCAGCCCTGCCAGTGAGGGGGATGGATGAGAGGAGGAGGAGACAGACTTTCCAGGTTAACGACTGGCTGCGCCGCTGGTGTTGGCAACAGGGTTTTGGTTTCTACCATGGGACCCTGTTTGAAGATCGAAAACTGCTGGGGAGAGATGGGATCCACCTCACTAAGCGGGGCACACGTGTCTTTGCCAACAGGTTGGCCAACCTGGTAAGGAGGGCTTTAAACTAGGAAAGATGGGGGAAGGGGAGAGTTATAGTGCCAGGGTAGCTGGCAAAAGACTGCTCAAGTCGGGATGCCTCCAGCAGGTGCATGCAGCCAGGGAAGTGCGCATGGGATGTGGCTGTGGAGGATCCTCTTGTACCCCTCCTGGGAAACCTGCATGCTCGATCACCTCTCTGAAATGCCTGTACACCAATGCACGCAGCATGGGGAACAAACAGGAAGAACTAGAGATCTGTGTGTGGTCGCAGGGCCATGATCTCATTGCCATTACAGAGACATGGTGGGATAGCTCGCATGACTGGAATGCTGTCATGGATGGCTACGTGCTTTTTAGGAAAGACAGGCCAGGAAAGCGAGGTGGTGGAGTTGCTCTTTATGTGAGAGAGCAACTGGAATGTATCGAGCTGTGCCTAGGGGTGGATGAAGAGCGAGTCGAGAGCTTATGGGTAAGGATTAAAGGGCAGGCTAGCATAGGTGACACTGTTGTGGGTGTTTACTACAGGCCACCTGATCAGGAAGAGGAAGTCGATGAGGCCTTCTACAGACAGCTGGAAGTAGCCTCACGATCCCAGGCCCTGGATCTCATGGGGGACTTCAACCACCCTGATATCTGCTGGAGAGACAACACAGCTAGGCACAAACAGTCCTGGAGGTTCCTGCAGAGCATTGGTGACAACTTCTTGACACAGGTGGTGGAGGAGCCAACAAGGAGAGGTGTGCTGCTGGACCTCGTACTAACAAACAAAGAAGGACTGGTGGAAGATGTGAAGGTTGGGGGCTGCCTTGACTGCAGTGACCATGAGATGGTGGAGTTCAGGATCCTGCGAGGAGGCAGCAGGGCACTAAGCAGGATCACAGCCCTGGACTTCAGGAGAGCAAACTTTGGCCTCCTCAGGGACCTACTTGGAGGAATCCCATGGGTTAGGGCCCTAGAAGGAAGGGGTGTTCAAGAGAGCTGCTTAATATTCAAACATCACCTCCTCCAGGCTCAAGAGTGGTGCATCCCTGTGAGTAGGAAGTCAAGCAAAGGAGGTAGGAGACCTGCATGGATGAGCAAGGAGCTCCTGCCAAAACTCAACCAGAAGGAGGAAGTATACAGAAAGTGGAAAGGGGACAGGCCACTTGGGAGGAATATAGGAACGTTGTCAGAGTATGCAGGGATGCGACGAGGAAGGCTAAGGCCCGTTTGGAATTAAATCTGGCTAGAGATGTCAAGGACAGCAAGAAGGGCTTCTTCAAATACATCAGCAGCAAGAGGAAGACTAGGGAAAATGTGGGCCCTTTGCTGAATGGGGTGGGTGCCCTGGTGACGAAGGATGCAGAGAAGGCAGAGTTACTGAATGCCTTCTTTGTTTCAGTCTTTACTGCTCAGGCCAGCCTTCAGGAACCCCAGACCCTGGAGACAAGAGAGAAAGTCTGGAGAAAGGAAGACTTTCCCTTGGTGGAGGAGGATTGGGTTAGAGATCATTTAGGCAAACCTGACACCCACAAATCCATGGGCCCCGACATGATGCACCCACGTGTGCTGAGGGAGCTGGCGGACGTTATTGCTAGGCCACTCTGCATCATCTTTGAAAGGTCATGGAGAACAGGAGAGGTGCCTGAGGACTGGAAGAAAGCCAATGTCACCCCAGCCTTCAAAAAGGGCAAGAAGGAGGACCCAGGGAACTACAGGCCAGTCAGCCTCACCTCCATCCCTGGAAAGGTGATGGAGCAGCTCATCCTGGAGGCCATCTCCAAGCATGTGGAGGGACAGAAGGTGATCAGGAGTAGTCAGCATGTCTTCACCAAGGGGAAATCATACTTAACCAATCTGATAGCCTTCTATGATGGAATGACTGGCTGGGTAGATGAAGGGAGAGCAATGGATGTTGTCTACCTAGACTTCAGCAAGGCTTTTGACACTGTCTCCCATAACATCCTCACAGGTAAGCTCAGGAAGTGTGGTCTAGATGAGTGGACAGTGAGGTGGATTGAGAACTGGCTGAATGGCAGAGCTCAGAGGGTTGTGATCAGCAGCGCAGAGTCTAGTTGGAGGCCTGTAGCTAGCGGTGTCCCCCAGGGGTCAGTCCTGGGTCCAGTCTTATTCAACTTCTTCATCAGTGACCTGGATGAAGGGACAGAGTGCACCCTCAGCAAGTTTGCTGATGATACAAAACTGGGAGGAGTGGCTGATACCCCAGAAGGCTGTGCTGCCATTCAGAGAGACCTGGACAGGCTGGAGAGGTGGGCGGAGAGGAACCTCATGAAGTTCAACAAAGGCAAGTGCAGGGTCCTGCACCTAGGGAGGAATAACCCCCGGCACCAGTACAGGTTGGGGGTTGAGCTGCTGGAAAGCAGCTCTGCGGAGAAGGACCTGGGAGTGCTGGTGGACACCAAGTTAAGCCTGAGGCAGCAATGTGCCCTTGTGGCCAAGAAGGCCAATGGTATCCTGGGCTGCATCAGGAAGAGTGTTGCCAGCAGGTCGAGGGAGGTGATCCTCCCCCTCTCCTCAGCCCTGGTGAGGCCACATCTAGAGTACTGTGTCCAGTTCTGGGCTCCCCAGTACAAGAGGGATGTGGCACTACTGGAGCGAGTCCAGCGAAGGGCTACAAAGATGATTAAGGGATTAGAGCATCTCTCTTATGAGGAAAGACTGAGAGAGCTGGGCCTGTTTAGCCTAGAGAAGAGAAGGCTGAGAGAAGATCTTGTCAATGTGTACAAGTATCTTCAGGGAGGGTGTCAAGAGGATGGAGCCAGACTCTTTTCAGTGGTGCCGAGCGGCAGGACGCGAGGCAACAGGCACAAACTGAAACAGACACTTCCATCTGAACATGAGGAAAAACTTTTTCACTGTGAGGGTGACAGAGCACTGGCACAGGTTGCCCAGAGAGTTTGTGGAGTCTCCTTCCCTGGAGATATTCAAAACACGCCTGGATGCAATCCTGTGCAATGTGCTCTAGGTGACCCTGCTTGAGCAGGGGGGTTGAACTGGATGATCTCCAGAGGTCCCTTCCAACCTCAGCGATTCTGTGATTAATAGGAAACAACCTTTCCACTTCTCAAGCTATGAGTCTGCTTGTCTTCTCCTGTATCTCCACTTTTCATGTATGGTCACCTACTTCTTCCCACATGTTACAACAAATGTGAAAAATTAGAGCAATCCCCCAAACCCCACACCAGAAGTAGTAGATGAAGATGACAGACACAAAAATAGCTCATTCGAGATATTGTCCAGACCTCTGTAAAGGACAATGGCTGGGAAATTCAAACAGAAATAAATTCAAATTTAATACATAGAGTAAATGCTTCAAAACTGTCAGATTCAAGCATTATAGGCAACAACCTAAGACAGTGTTCATACCTACTGTATCTTTCTTTAAGGTTTATATGGTTTTTCAGAGCTCAGTCAGGACATCAGTTCTTCCACACATTTGCACACTGCAAAATGCCTCACTTAACAAGAAGTCTTGTTAAAATCAACTATGATCATGAGTCATTGGAGAAAAACTGTATGCATAATTTGGAGACTTTAAAAAATCTACATGTAAATATGTCCTATTATTTGATAATTTACTAAAGGATGTATCTAATCAGAATTCTGATTTTCATCCCGAGGATGCAATAAATAGACCTAAAATGCTAGCTGGAAATCACAGCAGAGGCTAACTGAATCCTTTTGTTTTGATTAGGACATGGCTAACAGACCAGTAGTAATTTTATTTGATAGAATGTGGTAGTTTTCCCATTCCTGCAGTTAACTTTTATTTTATTCATTTGACTAAACAAGTCAGATAACCATCTAGCTCATAACTGACTGAAATGTACCTGATGTATTTAATTGCCAGAATGTCTCAGATTTTCTTCATTATTCATCTAGCTGTTCAAATATACACAGTACTAAATCGGTTACTTTTTATCTGATCATTACCAATGACTAGCTTAAGAACAACTTCCTTCAAACATTATAATGTTCAGGATCAGAAAGATTTACAGGAGTCTACTTTTTCCACCTTTTCATTGCCTCCAAAAAAAAAAAGTGTCCCAAAATGGACTTAACTTTATTTTTGAAACACCAGAATTACTCTTCTCTTTCTGCCATGCTTTTCTTACAAAGATGCAGTAACAAAGAGTGAGAAGAACTATCAGGAAGTGTTTTATCATTATCTTTTTTCTTCTTTTTTTTTTCTATTTACTTGTTTTACTCTGGGCATCACATGTACAGCTATAATTTAGGAAATTGTCCTGGGACCAGCTGGGAAGGAATAGAAGTACAGGTTGTCAGGATCTTCCTGCATTTTCTCCAGTCTCATTTTCTCATCTGTAACTCTGACAGGGAAAACTGTTTTGGTTTAATTTGTCTGTTTTGGTTTAATTTGTAAACTGCATGATCTAATACTTCTTCCTTTACAGTACACTGGTTTACTATGAAATCTAAGACAATTAAGGAGGACCAGCTATAGAAGAACTTGTATTTGTATTCTCAATGACCTTTGCAGGCTTTTTCTTTTTTTTTTTTCGGTCCTATATAAGCCTGATCTGTTTCTAAACACAAGCTGATATAAATTATTTTTTCAATAATCTGACGTTTAAAAGTCTAAATAAACTTAACCCTGTGAGGAACAGAGCAACACAGGATTTTTTTGTTGTTGTTTTGGTTTGATTTTTTTCTTTTTTTTAAAAGATGATACAGAAAGGAAGTTACTGACTTTATCGATATACTAACTTTACCTGTTTATCTATAAACCATATTTTAAGGTAAGAGGAGCCTATATTTTCAAGGAAGATGTAGAAACTGGGTAAACTTACTCACTTTGCATAAATGAGCAGTTTAGTATGATTTCTTGAACACAAAGGGCCCATAACTGGATCAAGGAAAGAAATGCAGAATGCTGTGGGAAAGAGAAGAGGGGGAATCATTAGTAATTATAATCACTTTTAGTGAAATCGTGATGTGAAAGTACCACATGACATATGAAAGCTTAAGGAGAAATAATTCATCCTTTGAAAAAGCTTTATTCAAAGCGAAGTTAAACTTCATTCCAAATACTTATTTTTCTCTCATTATACAATATATATTTATTTATACTTATAATACATGTATATCATATGTATGTATATTCCTTTACAATAAATGCTTTTCTGTGATACATATGTAGATCTTTGTACTATTATACATCACTGGCCATGTTCTTAAAATATCATTTGTTTTCCCATTTTGATTGCAAGGACTTCTTTCATGTCTTCACCTACGAACTTTTGAATCTCTGAAGCTAATTAATTTTAAACTAATAAAACCAGCATGCCAGTTACATTTATGCAGTCTTACTTGTATCTCCATTCACCTAAAATTTTGTTTTATGGTTATTGTCCCTCAGTACTAGCCATTTGAAGTGGATGATTTCCTTAGCAGCAGTTGATTTACACATCTAATTTTTCATCATGTGTTCCAAATATACTTTCTGTAAGAACAGAACACAATCATACAGTGTTGCCATATGAATGCCAAATAGTGTGCTAAACCTCCCAATTTAAAAAAAAAAAAAAAAAAAAAGGAAAGAAAACTAACAATACATTTCCAAAGAAGACTTTTTATTTTCCAGGTTGTCTGTGTGGGATTGGGGGAAGATTTTTTCTCTTTTTCTTCCTTTTGTAAACAGAAATAGTTGCAGATCAGCAGACTAAATAGAAAAAATAACAAGCTAAGAAAAATTAATGTAACAGAGTTTTAACTCATGATTTAGCCAGTCAGCATTGATAAAGACAGTACCATCAAGAGAGAATCCACAGGTAATGCAATGCTGATGTTTCACATTTGAAGTTCAACACCAAAAATAATGTATACTATTCTGCAAATTAAGTCAATCTTATTTACACCCAAATCCCATTTTTTATTCTAATGAGTACTTTTCCTGCTATAGGTATTCGTTTTAAATTTGTTTCACTATACAAAATACTGAGGACAAATGAGTCACTGTGACAAGTTCCTATATCTCAAATATTTAAAACAATATTATATACAGTAAATGCTTTTTGTTTCTTTGTGTTTAATCTCATACTTTTCTCAGCTCTGTGGCTTTACCAGCCACAGACTGGACTAGCACTGGACTGGCACTAGACTTTTCAGCTTTAGCAACGTCTTCTTTGCTCTAAAATCATCAAAACATAATGCTCACATTACTCTTTTGCTGTTTGTTTCTCCAGCAGTCTGGAGTGATCAGATGGAGATGGAGACCAGTTAGTTGAAGGGCTGCACAGCTTTGCCTAGATCATATGGGACCATGGGCTACATCTGTCAAAACTGCTGGAGAGCTAAGGGAGTTGTCAGAGTATCCCAGTACAGAGGGCCAAGGGCTCCTGCAGTACGGATTTTGCAACAGGGCAATGTCCTTATACTTGACTCTTTGCTACTTCTGCTGAACAGCTCCAGCTCCTCCTCTGACAACCTAAAGATTTTCTCCCTTCAATTTGATTAGTCCCTGAGAAGCTGGCGTTCCTGGAAAAAATAGAAAGAAGTTGACCTAGTCAAGGGCAGAAATGCCAGGCGGGAGGTAAACATCTTATTTTGCTTCACAGAGTGGCTGGTAAAAGTAAAACAGGTAGAACTGTAAAAGCCTAAGGCTGGCCACCAAAAAGCTTAGTTAAAAAATGGTCCACAGATTTAGTGATACACCTATAATACTATAGAAAATACTTTTCTCAGTAAGTTGCTCTCTTTTATTGCTGACCCTGATAAATGTTCTCTTCCTTGGGGAGAAAGAACAAATACAGGGGAATCTTATACTCAAATCATCATTTAGATTACAAACACTATTGGGATTAGAGAGGTCAGAAAGAGTCTATAAAGTGAATTGCCCTGAGATTAATTTAGGAAGATGAGCAAAGGAAGGAACTGATGAAGCAATATTATAGGACTGGGACTGAGTTATGGAGCAGCTGAGAGCTGTGCCAGATTCCTCATGCTGAGAGTACAGCCCTAGGCAGCCAGAAAGTGCATGGAGCCAGTGGCTTCCCACTGACTTCTAAGGCTTTGGATCAAGCCCTGCACTCTTTATTTTTGTTTCACATTCCTCCTCCTGAATAACAATTATTACATCAAATTTTCTCATTATCAATTATTCAATCAATTTCTTTTTCTCATTATTTATTATTAATTCACTTTTGCCAGTGTTTAGAAAGCTCTTACTCATTCATTTTCATATGGATGTATATATATATATCAATCATGGCCACTTGAAAATTCTGTATTGTATTTCCTTTCTTATTTTTAGGCACACTGCTGAAATATTTCCCCATTCACAACTCTATTCTATTGCCCAAGGTCAAATTATTTTCTTGAACTAATTACAAACTAGTTCATTTAGATCCAGTGAAAATACTGTTGTCATCAACAGTGAATTTGTCATCAAAAACATGATGACAAACAGTAGAGGGTTTTTTTTGCCTACACGTTAAAGCAAGTGTTGGTATCAAACGCTGTTCTGTCTTCTTTTTTAGCATTGTTTTAGAGGAGTTTTTTAATATAATTTATTATTATTTATTGTAACTCAAAATGAACAGATTGTCTCTTCTAAGAATACATCTACATTAGCATTTTAGCCTGGTTCAGGGGTGCATGCCTGAAGTAAGTTTTCCAGGCATCCCCACCTAGCAAGTAGTTTAGCGGAATAAGAGCAGAACTGTGAAATGAAAGAATTGATGCTGAGGATCCAACATTCACACTATACAAGGTCACTTTGCAATAACTATAGCTATATAGCTAGGTCTCCAGTAGTTGTTCATCATGCATCTTCCAGTTTAGTTTCATCTAAAAGGATCCAGTATGCGCATTCCAAGATTTCCATGTGATAAGAAGAAAAGCACAGCAAGGAGACACAGCTGGGAAATATGTTTTCAAATTCCACGTCTGATCCAAACTAAAATGTTAATGTAGGTGTGCTTTACTGTGTTTTGGTTCACATCACGGTGCAGTCTTGGAACATGTGAACTGAATTTATTTCAGGAGAAAATGTACCGAAGAACGTACTTCAGGAGCTTACCTATTACGCTCCAATTATTAATGGAGATTTAGTCCAGTGAACCGGAACCAGTCTGAAGAAAAAAAAAAACTAAAATGCAGAGAGGTGGATTCTGGGTCCTCAGTACTACCTGTTTCTCTCTACAGATCCATACCTAATTTGCTGCACTACTTGCTAATATGGATGTAGCTTATACAACTGCAATGGGCTCTGCCCCTTATCAATGTCTCTCTAATCTCTGTCTCTCCACACATAACGATTCTAATTTGTATTCTTGGATTTTATTTACTTCATTAACTGGCTATCTAAACATTAAGTATGTTTTAATAACCAGAGGAGCATTATCAATAACTAAACAAATCCTACAGTATCATAAATGAATTTGAAAGCTCTCTTAGAGCACACCTGGATATACCTGAAATCCTTTATTAAATTTGTTTTATGGAATTAATCCAGAAGAATTGCTACCAACTAATGTCATATATAAAGTAACTGTAAACAACATATATGCTATATATGTACATATAATCCTATTATGTACTAAAATAATGTAACTTCAGTATTGCCCTATTTATTTGATTTGACAAATATTTAAAGAACAGCTATTTACTTTGTTTATGAAAAGACAATTACAAAACATGCATTGTAAATAACAATATTCCTGTTTTTTTATGATCAAACTTTCAGTTTTATACATTAAAATTGTTTATTTCTGTGTAAAAGATAGTCAATCACAGATAAAAAAAATGGTAATGAAAACAGACTAGCCTTTTTTTTCCTGTTCATTGTTATTTATTTACCAGTGTGAAGTCTATTAGCAGAAAAATTCAAGTTCTCTTTGACGGGCGAGTGAAGAGCTAACAGGACTGAAGTTTGTCAATTGATATGCAGAAGAACTGATAGCACAAGAGCTGACGTGCGCAAAGCTGTTGAACAGAGGAGTTAACAGGACTAAAGTCGTCTACCAACCGATATGCGCAAGGACTGATATGCGCAAGGCTGCGGAATGATTAACAAGACTGGAGAAGTGAAGTCTGCCACCTGGAATCTGCACGGACCCCCGGGGAGGGGAGAAGCAATACGGAGGTGCTGTGGTCTTGCCTCGCTAGCAGGGTCCCCCCCAAGCAGACAAACAGACAGTCCTGTGATTGCGAAACTCGCAAAAGTCAGCAAAAGCAGTGTTTGCCCAGAGCCCCAGCCGTATAAAGAGAGGCTTGGCAGCTAGGAGAGTTTGAGCAGGGACGGGAACGTGACCTGATCATCCTCTCCGGCTGGACCGTGAGTATTCCCCCCCCCTCCCCTTTTCCTGGGACGCTGGGTTAAGGTAACTCCTCGAGGTTGAGAGCCCTCTCACTAGGAGAGTGAACAAGAAAGCTTTCAAGTAGGGATAAGCAGTCCTTCCAATTAATAACGCAGTAATCGACGGTTTCAGGTTATCCTTTCTAAATTAGTAACTGATGGTTTTGTGTTATCCTTCCTAAATTAGTAATCGCATTATTTTAATGGATGTTACTAATCCAAGAACTTGTGTGAGGAAATAAACATCTTTTTTATTATTATTATATTACTGTCTCAGTCGTTGCTATCGAACCTTCATAGCATGACAGCGTGACAGTTTTTGGCGTAGTCGGCAGGATAGGATAAGGATAGGATAGGATACAGACTTAGTGGATACATAAGCTGGGGTAACCAGATAGAAATATTTTTGAACTATGTCGCTGCGTGAGTTATTGAGAAGGCACGGAAGCGGACCCTCAAGCCCTGGGATTGACTGGGCAAATGATAATTGGGAAAATGAAGCCTCTGTCGTGTGTAGGATAGAGGAAGTCAGAGGTAACCAAAGAGATGGGAAAGGAAAAGGTCGTATATGTGCCATCTTAGGGGCCTGTTTACTGGCGGCCCAACAAGCCAATCAGACCCATCAAAAAACTAAGGAACAGTTACAAGAAAAGGTGCAGGAGTGTGTAGATCTTGAAAGAAAATTGAAATTAGAGAAAGAGCGAAATCAGAAATTACAAAACAAGTTAGAACTCGTCCTTTCAACAGCAAGGAAGCCCCCCACAGCAGCTCAGATTAGAAAAATGTTGGTGGAGGACCCGGACGATTGGGACGGAGATATATGGGGAAACAGCAGTAGTTCAGAGGATGATGGTGATTTGTACCCTCCAGAACCCTCACCTCTGGATGTGCGGCCAGCTGTAAAAACCGAAACTGCAACAGGACCCAATGGGGGTAATGCTAGAACCACAGTTAGAACTACCCCTTACTCAGGAGACGAGATGGGAAAACTGCAAGAGAAATACTGCAGGCAACCTACAGAAACAGAAACTGAGTATTTGTGGCAGGTATCCTTAACAGGAGGTGATCGCATAATACTAAGTGAAGAGGAAGCATCAGGATATTGGGGACCAGGAGTTTTCCTGACGGGTAGAGTTGGGAATCGCTCCCTCACCTCCCGAGTAGCCTACTGGGCAGGAGGACAAGACCCGAGGAACAGAGGAGAACCTTTGAGAATAGGTATAAATACCCACAGTGAGCTTACAGAAGCCATACAAAAGGCAGCTTGCGTACAGCAGATATATGAAAGGGGAGCCTACGACGTCCCCATGCAAGCCCCGGTAAGCCCAAACAGCCTAACGCCTTTAATACGGGGATTGCCTACAGTGTTAAAGCTGAAGCTACAAGCAATACGAGATCGCATTGTAGCTGCAGAGGCACACAATCATAATAACCTCAATGCCCCCCCCATGCCAATACCGACATGGGCGGATACCTTGTTAGAAGTGCATCGAACTGCGCAAGAGATGGGGATGGATACCAAACCACGGGAAAAGCGCATTAGACAGGCTACTGCCTCATATGCCCCGAGGAGAGGACATTCCCCCCCCAGGCGGCACAACAAGGAAATGGGAACTAAACAAGAAGACAGGGAGAAACGAAATAGACTGTGGCGACATGCCCTGGCATTAGGTGTTCCACGATCCATGCTGCATAATCAGAAAACAGAGGACATAGAACAGATAGTGAGCAAGCTGGAACAAGTGAAAAGGGTGACTCTGCCATCCGCCCCACCTGGCTCACAAGATAGTAAACAAGAATCTAAGCCTAGTAACCCTTTCTCAGAGTTACAAGAAGAGTTGCATGATCTAAAAAACTAGGTAGCGCTGGTCGAAAATCAGGCCAACCGACCTGAGTACTATCAATAGCGCAGCAGCCTGAAAGTTTAGAACCCCGGATTGTGATTCCGGTAGGACCTAGAAAACACAAAGTTTCTTTTTTAATTGATACTGGTGCACAGATAAGTGTTTTGGACAAACAGACAGCCAATAGGTTAAATATCAAACCATCTAGACGATCAATTTTTATAAAGGGAGTTACAGGAATTGCTGAATCTTGTCCTTTGGCAAAACTTTGTGCCTGGCTCCCGGGAGACAAACGTCTTACCAAATTTGAGGTAGTAATAAACCCAAAGGGAAATGACAACATTTTAGGGTTTGATGTTTTACGAGGAAGAAACTGGATACTCCCAAACGGTACCCGGTGGAGCTTTGGAACAGCTAACATCAAGCTTTTGCAAACCTCCCCCGCGCTGCCGCCTAGTAAGATAACTAATGTTAAACAGTACCCTTTAGCATCTGCTGCACGATCCGGGATAAGCAAAGTCATCAGAGACCTAGAAGAGCAAGGGATTATAGAACGCACCCACTCCCCCTATAACTCTCCGGTGTGGCCTGTCAAAAAACCAAATGGAGAATGGCGATTAACAGTAGATTATCGCCGATTGAATGCTAATACCGCTCCCCTCACGGCTGCGGTCCCCAATATAGCGGAACTGGTGAGTCAGCTTAGGACTGCAGCCCACCCCTGGATGGCCACACTAGATGTAAAAGATATGTTCTTCATGGTCCCGCTAATAAAAGAAGATAAAGACAAATTTGCTTTCACCTGGGAAGGCATTCAATATACCTTCACTCGGCTGCCCCAGGGATACAAACACTCCCCCACCATCGCTCATAATGCATTAGCAAAAGTCTTAGATTCGCTTGGTACAACCCCTGGAGTAAAAGTCTATCAATATATAGATGATATACTAATAGGGGGACCTGAAAAGGAGGCAGTGCGACAAGAAGCCCACTTAATTTGGGAAAAACTGACTGAGATAGGGCTAAAGATACCACAAGAGAAATGTCAAGGACCTGCCCAAACAGTGACCTTCCTAGGCGCCAAATGGATAGCAGGAGCAGAAGCAATCCCTGAAAGGGTGCTCGAGACTTTAGAAAAATCCAAAAACCCAACTTGTAAAAAGGAGTTGCAACAAATTATGGGTACGTTGGGATATTGGAGAAAGCATGTCCCAGGATTCTCGATAATCGCCAGACCTCTTTATAACCTTATGCGAAAGAATAGCAAATGGGAATGGGACAACACCCATGAACAAGCATTAATGCAAATAATGCAAGCAATGAATCAGTATCAAAGACTAGGTCCCGTGCATCCCAGTAACCCTCTTGATGTAGAGTGGGGGTTTAGCACACATGCAACTTATTGTGCCATCTTCCAATCACCAACAAGTGAACCTAAACGGCCAATTTTATTTGAATCCACTGCTTTCAAGGAGGCAGAACAAAGATATAGTGAATGGGAAAAAGGAATCTTAGCCATGGTAAGGGCTGTGAAGGCCACCGAAAAAATAGTGACCCATCAGAAAGTAATCTTAAGGGGACCATTCCACATTTTAGATGCTGTGAAACGAGGAACACCACCCCCTGAAGGTATAGCCCAGAGACAAACAGTTCGTAAATGGTATGCGTATCTATCAGGAGTCCAAGATAGCCTGGAAATAGAGGAGGGACCAGTAAAGATAACCAAATAGCAATTACCCCTAACTAGCCTTGTACCAGAAACAGTACCAAGCTACCCAAGATCTCCCATTGCAGTAGCTGAACCACTCACTGAAAAGTCTGACCTAAATGGGGTATGGTTCACCGATGCCTCTTCACATAGGATAGCCACGGGGTGGCAATACAAAGCAGTTGCCTTAGAAATAAGCACAGGCCGTACGATAATAGAAGAAGGCGATGGCAGCGCCCAAGTAGGAGAACTCAAGGCTGTCCGACTTGCCATAAGAAATGGAGCAACAACAGTGTATGCCGATTCATATGCAGTATTCAAGGGGGCCACAGACTGGATAGGATTCTGGGAATGTAATAAATGGCAAATAAATAGGTGCCCAGTATGGCAGCAAGCAGACTGGGAAGAGTTGTTGGAAGAAGGAAGGAAATGGTCTATTGCGATAGGGTGGGTGAAAGCCCACAGCTCAGACAGAAGTCTGGCAGCTAAATGGAACGGGATAGTTGACAAGTTGTCGAGGGTAAGAGGAGTAACAGTAAGCGAAGTAGAGTGGGACAGAATAGGAGAATGGCTACATATACAGCGAGGACATTCAAGGGAAAAGGATTTAATAAAAGAAAGTATAGCTCGAGGATGGCCCATAGATATAACAACTGCACGACGAAGCATAACAGCCTGTCCTCAGTGCCAGCTAAGATTAAAAAGGGATCATCCAGAACAGCAGGCTCCACTACATATCAGTAATAAAAAACAATTATGGCAAACCTGGCAGATTGATTATATAGGGCCTCTTAAACCATCAAGTGGGAGAAAATATATATTAGTGGGAGTCGAGGTGGTCTCCCGTCTCCTCCGAGCGACAGCCGTCAGAACTGCGAATGGAGAAACTACCATTAAGGTATTACAAGAATGGTTCAGTGTATTACCGGTACCAAAGGAAATACAAAGCGATAATGGGACTCACTTTACAGCCCGCGTAGTACAGGACTGGGCGACACAAGAAGGGATTAGTTGGACATTCCACACCCCCTACTATCCCCAAGCAAACGGGATGGTGGAAAGGGCCAATGGCTTACTTAAAAGATATGCTCAAGTAGAAAAAGCGAGTTGGGACCTACGCATTAACCATGCTGTGCATCTACTTAATAATCGATGGGGAACATTTGGTAGTCCCAGAACCCAGGCCTTTTGCCCTATCGATACGGGCATCGTTAAGGATAATCCTGACATTGATCCTGCACGTGGTAAACCAGGACAGCCTGTGATGGTAAAACTACCACAAATTGGAGTAGTCCCGTTAACATTGTCTAAACCCCGAGGACCCCTTGCATGGGAAGCACTTGATGCCACAGAAAAAACCCATCGAATCAGTTCTCGGTGGATAATTCCTGATTATTAACCACTTATTCCGAGGCACCCTGCCTCGAGGAAAACCTAAATGTGTTCTCTTACAGGATACCATGTGGAGACTTGTGTTCCTACTCCAGACGGCCCTGGTGACAACATTGATCTCAAACCCATGGGGCAGCAATGTCAATATTTGGGAAAAGTTAGCTAGAGAAATACTAAATACCACTCACTTTTGTCTAGAAGGAGGAACTTCGGCGGCCCAAATTTACACCACATGCAATATTGGGTTCCCTATACCCCTAGAGACAGTGCAAAACAAGGCAATACTAGCAAATTTCAAAGTAACTAATACGTTTAATCAGATGTCTTGATGGGGTTCCACCACAACACAGTATAACAAAGCAATGATAGAAATTAAGGTGAAAGGAATGTTTCCTGCGGTTGAGTGTGCTATGATGGTAAATTGTACCAGCAAAACCTGACCGTGCCACAATTTTACGGAAGATGGGCCTCCTCTTAAATGTAATCAAACAACCAATGTAACCTTTAACTATGCACATATTGTGCTCCCTACAGGAATGTTTTGGCTATGCGGGGTAAAAGCTTACTCCTACATTCCAGCCAATGCTACTGGTGGCCCCTGTACCATAGGTCGCTTGAGCATCTATATGCCAAGCAAACAAGAGATAGAGGAAATAGCTGGGAATCAAACACGAAAGAGGAGGGAGGCCTCATCCCTCAACCCTGAATGTAATTCAGAAGTAATCTTATTCTCAACATCACAAATCTCAGCTGCAGCATTCCTTACACCTGGGGTGGGAGTTGCTATGAACTATCAAGCTATAAAAAAGAGTGCATGTTCTTTAGCTAAAACTATCAACACCACTTCTGCTGCCTTATCAGCAATGCTTAAAGATGTGCAAGCCTTGCGTGCCGGTGTATTAGAAAACAGAGCGGCAGTTGACTATCTTCTTTTACGACACAGCCATGGATGTGAAGAATTCAAAGGTATGTGCTGCTTCAATCTGAGTGACCATTCGACCCTGATTGAAGGGGAGATCACAAACCTTAAACACCTAGCTTTGGACATTAAACAGCATTATGATAACGGGTTTAATTGGCTGCAAAAATTGTTCCAAAATTTCGGACTGTCTGTATCAGCTTGGCTCGCGTCGGGCTTACAAACTGTCATAATAATTGTACTCATGATAATCATTATATGTATTGCTTTTGTCTGCTTGAAAGCTTTAATATTACACACAATCTTTGCTAAGGTAAATGCTTTAAACACAGGCTACTTGCCTTTGCAACAACAAGATCAAACCCATGATTGTCCTTGAGGGGCAAAAAAGGGGGGGGTGTACGGCTGTGACTCTGGTCACGGGGTGGACTGACGGGCGAGTGAAGAGCTAACAGGACTGAAGTTTGTCAATTGATATGCAGAAGAACTGATAGCACAAGAGCTGACGTGCGCAAAGCTGTTGAACAGAGGAGTTAACAGGACTAAAGTCGTCTACCAACCGATATGCGCAAGGACTGATATGCGCAAGGCTGCGGAATGATTAACAAGACTGGAGAAGTGAAGTCTGCCACCTGGAATCTGCACGGACCCCCGGGGAGGGGAGAAGCAATACGGAGGTGCTGTGGTCTTGCCTCGCTAGCAGGGTCCCCCCAAGCAGACAAACAGACAGTCCTGTGATTGCGAAACTCGCAAAAGTCAGCAAAAGCAGTGTTTGCCCAGAGCCCCAGCCGTATAAAGAGAGGCTTGGCAGCTAGGAGAGTTTGAGCAGGGACGGGAACGTGACCTGATCATCCTCTCCGGCTGGACCGTGAGTATTCCCCCCCCCTCCCCTTTTCCTGGGACGCTGGGTTAAGGTAACTCCTCGAGGTTGAGAGCCCTCTCACTAGGAGAGTGAACAAGAAAGCTTTCAAGTAGGGATAAGCAGTCCTTCCAATTAATAACGCAGTAATCGACGGTTTCAGGTTATCCTTTCTAAATTAGTAACTGATGGTTTTGTGTTATCCTTCCTAAATTAGTAATCGCATTATTTTAATGGATGTTACTAATCCAAGAACTTGTGTGAGGAAATAAACATCTTTTTTATTATTATTATATTACTGTCTCAGTCGTTGCTATCGAACCTTCATAGCATGACAGCGTGACACTCTTTGAGCTCTGTCTAATTTCAGATAGCTCATATAAACATAGTCTTATTAACAAGTAATATATTTGTATCTGAAATTGCTAAAGTTTGCTTTAAATCATATATGCCATTTCAGTAAGCATATGGTACTGTAACACTTTCTGAAAGGGAAAAAAAACCCACATATCTAAAAAATTCAGTATTGTATCACCAAAGAATGGATCATCCATCTTTCCTGTATATAAACTCTAGGTTCTTTGAGGAAAGGAACCTTCTTTAAAAAAAAAAAAAAAAATCTGTATTTGTATAAAGTTACCATGAAGTGGTTTCATCAATGCTTAATAAAAGTAATAAACGCAGAAAACAAGGAGACCATAGTGCTAGATTTTTCTGAGCTATTACTCATATAAATATATCCTGATAATAATCTTGGAACTGGAATAAGAAGACAAATCAAGCACCACAGGGACCCAGTCCTTCATTTCTTATTTGCAGCTTTAGTGGAGGCTTTATAGAACTTTTCAACTGAGCGAGGAAAAAACTTTGTGCAGCTTTCCAACACAAGATGGAAAGGGTTAAGTGGTTGAAGCATATATTTTAAATAATTTTCATAGTAAATATCCTTTCTGTGCCAATATCCTGGCATCCCCAGTCCAGTTCTGTTAGAAGATTAAATTAGATCCATCATAAGGGCTCTCAAATAATGAAAGTTTCCTGAACAGATAAATATATGCAGTCTGTGCATGAACTGAAGATAATGTCTTGATAATGACTATTCCTTTCCCTTTGAATTCAAGCATCTCCCAGAAATACACTGAGGTGTTAACTAAACACAAAAAGTGTAGTTCAAATGAATGGTGATAATTCAAAGCAATCTATAAAGTGGATGTAATTCCAGAAAAGTTAAAATAAAAGTACTTTCTGCATGTTCAGTACTTACTATTGGACAATACAGATTTTACAAAAAATATATATCTATGACATTCAAAGCAACATAAAAGATTCAAATGTCTGCTGCACTGAAATTCAACAAAATTTGAGTAGAATTCTAATATCATACTCTGAAACTGCCATTCTACATAAATCACTAAGTTGTCTAATAAATGCATTCAGCTTGTTATCAGGTTCTAGTGATACACTCTCAAACTATCTGTGAACTTGCATATATTTATCACACTCAGTAACCTACATGTTTTGGGTTTTATTGTATTTACATTTGTTAATGGTAATCACATTAAATTGAGGACACTTCTGCTGTTCCTGGTGCCTGAAAGCTTCAGTCTTTCTTTAACTTTTATTGTATTGCAAGGGTTTGTGTTGTCCATTAATATAAGCACAATATGTGTTTTTATGTTAGTTCACTATCTCTACATAGCAACCCAAATAACAACATATTTAACATTTATACAATAGTCAGCCTGACCACATTGTTGATTTACTCTAAGCTTTTTCTACAGAACAAGATTAGTGAGAATCAAGATCAGAAAAAAGCAAGGACACTGCTAGTTCAATCACTGCTCATCAGCAGAGCACGTTCTTCCTGTATATAGTATTATCTATTGAGAAAAAGAAAATTGCAATCAACCCATTAGTGAAAATAAACAACCAAATGTGTAGTAATTTCAAATATGATTGTCAATATTCTGCTCTGCATAGAGCATTTATGATCAGCTATGCAAAATCTATTTTATTTTATGGAAACCCTAAAGCAGGCAAATCAATTACAAATGTAGATCTCATTTCAGGAAACATACCTGCAGTAGATAAACATCCATCCCTTTTTCAACATGTTTTGGGAATTAGCCTTCACTTTCCAAATATTGGAAAGAGATTTTCTTATATTTTATAATCCCTTTTAATGAGATGTGGCCAAACATTGTGTTTCAACTGATGAAAGTTGCCTCATACAGCTGTTCAAAATCTTCTAAAAAGCAGAAATAATAAGATATTAAAAATAATCTCACTTGCAAAAATAGAGATGCATTCCAGCTTCTTTTTTAATATCATACTGCTTCGCAAAAGATTCTATTAAAAATGTGGGCTTTTCAATAGCACTTGACAATTTTGTTATCTCATAGTAACTAACAAAGCTTCTCCTTTCTTCTGGATATAATTCAAGCGGTGATCTGAGACAAAGCTAGCTGCATGTTTTATTACAAGCTTGCAAGATCATGGTCGGTATATGCTTTAGAGCCCCATGAGCGAATCAAGGGCTGTCCAGTGGGTTCTTCTAACACCCTGGCATTGTACTGGTAAATATAGTAAACACCTGAAATAGTGAGCTGTGATCTTGAAAAGCACCAAGGTACCAAAGCTCCCAGAGCACAGAGGTACATATCTCTCAGACTAGTAGATAGTCTCGTACTAGTAAATCCCCACAGAAATCGAGGCCAGGAAGTCTGGTACATTCGGCCTTACCAGCTTATGTCAGGAAGCGGTATAACTGCGTCTGCATGGCACTAAGTCCATATTAGAGTGCTACAAAAGGTGGCCAGGCTGTTGCAAGTCAACCCCTGGCTTCCTGCTGTTGAACTGTGCTCTCTGCATGCTCCTTTCCCAACTTAGTCTGAAAAAGGCTAGCCAAGGTGACTCTGTCTTTTTTCAGCCATCTTTTAGATAGGCTGAAATATTTAATGGAATGGTTTTTGCAGATATCCACTGTAAATAACATGGTCTGCCAGCCTAGAGAAGGAAGGGGGGAAAAAAAAAAAATAGTTGTTGCTAGCTAAAACACATCCCAAACAGCTGAAATACATTGGTCCTTTCAAAAACAAAGTTTCTGTGTGGGCTTATTTGACATCAAAGGGCTCTACAGAATGTAAAGTTTTAAAATGGGACTATTCTAGCAACGCAAGTCACCATCAGTGGTTTTAAATAGAGAAGTAAGAGAGAAGGAAGCTCTTCAAGTTTTTGTGAACAAGCATTAATTGTGATTAGCATTAATTGCAATTAATTTTGTGAACATAGCATTAATTTTAGATTACAGTCTATTGCCTTATCTCTACTTTCCAGGTGGGTATAAATGAGCTTTTATCAATGACCCCCTTTGTGCTCCTCATTGACCCAGGCAAGACTCTCTCACCCTGCTGCCTAAGGGCCTGTCATCCTGGATTGGGTAGTTTTAGTCAAATGTGAGAAAGCCGTGTCATAAAAAACCTGTGATAATATAAAACACTGCAACATGTGGGTTACTTGCTCTATTTAGTTTTCTCATATTAATTCTTTAGTTTGTGATTCTTTTGTCTCATACTAATTTCGCATGCAACACTTGATAATTTAAACTTTGTTAATAGTGTTTACTCTTTCTTTAGCTATCTTACTGTCAGCCGCCTGCAACCAATGTCTATTGTATTCTTCAATTATACTTGGATAATTATGCACCACCATCTTCTCTTTTCTTCATTTTCTTTTCTCTGACTTGTAACTTATATTGTTTTTAAAGAAAGATTTCTATTATTTCAGACAGTGTGACTACGAATAACAAGTAACCATAACTGAAAAAAATAAAATCAGTAATGTCAACAGCTCAAAAATCCTATTAAAACACATTGTTTCTGTGGGAGTGATGATGGGATGTATCCCCAATTTCCTTGTTATTTGAACACTGTAAGTACCACTAGTGATTTTGCAGTTCACTGTTTCACTGCAGTTTAGTAACTTCCAAAGGTACAAAGTAAAAACCCATTTTTCTTCCTCATCACAACCAAAAGAATATACAGCAGCCACTACTAAAGTGTTGACACTTGCCTTCTGAAAGTAATTAGCTCACGGCTGAAGGTATCCTCTATCATAGTGGCATAACACTAATTACTTTCTAAAAGCAAATTCCAATTGCCAACACAAGCCTAATTTTTTTGGAGAATGGCCAAGTTTTCTCTTTGTATTTCCATCTCTCTTTCCACCTCATACCCGTTCATACACTGAACACCTCCTCCAGCAGCTCCTTCCCCTGGCGCCTCTGGTCCTTGAGCAGCACGCACGTCCCACCACGGGGCTGCACCACCCCCAGCCCCAGGGAGAGGCACCGGTGTGGCCGCAGCCTCCTTCCACAGCCCCCCGGCTCAAGGCCTCTGCTGTGCTAAGTGGCGTTTGGGCCCTTTTGGCTGTAAAAAGCGTGTCATCTCCACTGACATTTCTATTCGTATTGCCACTGTTTTTCATGCAAGAGAAGGTTAGTCTTGGCATTTTAACCCCAGCAATCTCTCTTTAGGAAACCGTACTGAATAATTTCTCATATGGTGTTCAGAATTTTACTATTTCAATATGGAGCTCCATAAATCCCCTTTTACTTAGAACTGCAATATGTTTAATATGAAAGGAAAGGAAGGGAAAAAGTGTAAAATGTGCTGTTCTGCAGTGTCTTCAGCATTTATGATATGCACAGCAAAGTCTAATTTTTCTACAACTTTGAATCTTGCCCAAGCCATTTCCAAAAGAATTGGGTTTCAATTTATAAATATCCTCTGTCTTCATTCAACATAAAGCTCATTGCTTTGCTAGAGTATTTACTGAATCACTATCTGCAATCCAAATGAATATATTTTCCTGGTAAGCTTTCCTGAGTTCTTATTTATTTTGCTATATTCAAAAGCCAGCTACTGTCATTTTACTACATAATAAAACATGGCTTTGAATCTACTACTTAACCCTATAAAAGAGCAACTGATTTTATTTCCAGTAAAGAAAATATTTTATTTTATCTAAACTTGGCAATGTTTCTCTGCCTCATGTGATATTTCTGTACATATTCTTTCCATTCTGCTTAACATGCAATGATATTTGTAGAGCTAACATTTTTGTAGCTTTATATACAATTTATCAGCATTTTAAAAAAAAAGGAGACAGGAATTAGCATGCAATAAAAATGTCTTGTTCAGCTCTGATCCAAAAAAGAAAATATTTTTACACTAGTAGTGCCCTTTAATGTCACTTGTAATGTTCCATAAACTATTTTATCTGTCTAAATTTAATCTGAGAAAAGAAAACTCCTGGGAGTTTCGTCAAACAACAGACTTTATATTAAGTAGTTTTATGGTACCTTAAATAAAACAAAGTTATAAAATATGAAACATTATGACAACTAGATGTAGCTTATAATGTATTTACCATTGTATTTTAATTAGTTCATTGTAATTATTCATGTTCTTTCCCCACTTCCTAAAATAAAAACTGAATAAATAATTTTGGTCCACTTTTCTACAAACCCATTTTTAATACTTTAAGCTAAGTAGTGATTATTCCACAGTTATCACCATGGAAATGATTAAAAAACACAACAATAACATCTTTAGAGATGAATTAATCTATTGGCCATACCTTAATTAAATCTAGCATAATTAAAGAAGCTTGGAACATAAACATGCTAAAGGATTTAGAAATGTTCTGCTGTTAAAGCCTCAGGTGTATGTGTCAGTAAAGCTCCATTAACCTCCGTGGAATTTTACTGATTTACACTCTTTGAGATTTAGCTCTTTAATTTAATTTAATTCTTTATTATCACTGATTAATACACACACACACATGCATGCATGCACATATACATGCACACATGGGGACACAAAAGGGTCACTTTATAGAAAGGTTTATGACAACAGTGTCATACTATTAAGGTGGGAAACATAATTGCAGATATTGCATAACATAGATCCTGTTTATCATTGACTCACTCCATTTTTATCCAGGGATGCACTTGGCTGGTATATTTGCACCAAATAATCATACCTCAACCAAATTATGTAAAGTAGTTCATGTTAAAAAGAAAGTTTTGGGCCTATCCCACCAAGTGATTTTTCTTCCATGAAGCAATCTTGCTGTTAGTTGTAGACTACATTTTATAAAAGACTTTAGAATACTTCTTCAGATATACTAAATAAAATTCGGCAAAATTATGTGAGAGGACCACTGTGACTAGGATATACAGAAATATCTCAGAGTTGACTTCTACTCTCCCTCTTAGATGACAAGTGTATTAAATATCAGAGACACCTAATGGCCTACTAATTCACAAAGCCTTTCCACTGAGATTTGATGAGAGTCCTTCAGAACCTGTTGGCTCTACCAGAAGCAGTTCTTTCAGGAGGCAAGGCAGAAAAAAACCCCTTAGGTGCCATGCTTCTGCAATTAAGGAATACACTATCATTAGCAATTAGGTAGTCTTCCTTCTACATAAATTTACGTTTAAAAAAGTATAATCAAAGAAAACCTGAATACTACTTTTTTTTCCCTTCTTTTTCTGTTCCTGAAGTAACTTACACTGGGAATATGCTTGAGAAAATTTTTCCACTGGATGTAATTGCTTTCTTTTTTTCAGAGTTATAACAATAGCTTCTGCCTTCCGAGTTTGGGGTGTTAATATTTGTATCTTTTTGACTCTTTGTTAATAAAATATAAGAAGTTCCATTTTGCAGTACTCTTGGAATTGCACATTTTCTCATCATTAATCAAGATTTATCTCAGGATTTTTCTTTTCTCTCTCTCTCTCTTTTTTTTTTTTTTTTTTTTTTTTTACCACTGACAGACAGACAGACATAGGAGAAGCAGCAGTATAGGTAGATGGTGGAATTTCTGTCCGCACATCACCCAGCCCAAATAAGACGGGACTTGCATGCCATGATATTTAAACATTGGCAGCCACGGCTTTCCAGTCTGCGCTAACAGAATGGTTGCCATCAGTGCTGGAAGACATTAAGTATTAATGCAGACAAGGCTTTCAGTGTGCATAAGATAAAGCCAAAACTAATTAAGAAAAATCAGTAGAATAAAAGCTGTTATGACCTGGAATAGAACCAAAATACGACCTAGCTCAGTGTATTGTATGGATTTCTGATAGGCCCTATTCTAGATTTCCTCAAACCTCTCATCAGCAAAGAGGTCATAAGTCAAAATGCTGATGAAAACAGACACTTTGAGGTGATATTTCAAAGCTTAGTACTAGCTTCATTTTAGAGTCAACAGATGCCCCCCAGAGGCACATTCAAAGGAGAAGTATAAGTTTGGGTGCTATAACTCACTCATTATTGACCATAGAAGGAACCTAGGAGATTAACCCACATACGGTAATGTTAGCCCTTAATCTAGTGAAGGCTTAGGGTTTTTTAAAGTATTTTCCTTTGGCGGGGGGAAAAAAAAAAACAAACGCACACCATCAGCATTTCTTAAACTTTTGCTATTTCATTCACAGTGACTGAATATGAAAACCTGTCTAGCTGAAGCATGCCATAGATATATGGAGATCCAATCTGTGCTCTCACTCTACTCTCTGCCAGCACAAAACTCCACTGTGCATCATGGTTTCAGTAGCTAACAGAGGGAGCCAACAGACAGCAGTTTGCACAGCCATTTCTAGGCACCACTTAGATCCTCTGGAAACTTTGCTGGAGATCGTAGGGGTATTCCTGGGAACCTTCTGAGGAGCTTGAAGGTTTCTACAACTGGTAGGTAAGGAGAGCCAGGTAAGGACAGCAAGAGGAGGCTTTAACTTTTCTGAGAAACTCTGGCAAGCTCTACCAGCTGCTAACAAGCTCTGTGGGTTGCCCCTGATCGAAGGGTGCTGAGGCCTTTGTTCCAGCTGAACCTTAATTAGGAAGGGCAGAGCACCCTTTTAACCAGTGCTAGGGAGAGGTCTATATAAGAGCCAGGCTGAGAGTATAGCTCCTAGAGGTAGCCTATACAGCAGCTTATACAACAGGATGTAAAGAAGGGCCTGGCAGCACTAATCAGATCAGCAATGTATATCCTTAGCTGTTGCAGTGATGTACCACAGGGCTCAGTCCCCAACAGCTGTTGGAGCAACTGTTGTTGCAACATCAGAGGTTTCAACCCAGATGGGGCTTTAGAAGGAGGATGCAGCCCTTCAAGTCTAGGGCTACAGGGAGAGCATGGAGTCTTTCATTGGGGCTCATGGTCTCCCTGCCTGCAGGAGGTGTGCAATGGTTGAGGAGCTGAGTTGCTAAGCAAAGGAGCTGCAGAAGGAGGTCATCAGAGAGGGTAAGAAGATCACCTGGATCTTCTCTGAGACTCTGCAGTTTCAAGAGCCTGAACCTCCAACTGTAGGAGGCCAAGTCAGTGCCTATTGGATCAGAAGGTGGAAGCTCCCACAATGGTGAAGGATGGAAGCTGGTTGCTTCTGGCACTAGGAGAAAGGCTCCTGCTCCATGAGACTTGCAGCTTCAGAATAGGTTCATTCCCCTTGTAGCTGATAAGGATTTGGGAACACTGTCAAATAGAGCACCTGTGACAGCTGAGCCTCTGCCACACAGGTGCACCTGAAGGAAGTGATGAGCAGGTAGTGGGAGACTACCTGCTGCAGGGGATGGAGGACCCTGTCTACCAACCTGACCTGCTGTCTAGGGAGGTTTGCTGGGGCTCAGATTCAAGATGTTGTGGAGAAGTTGCTGAGGCTTATCTGGCCCTCAGACTATTACCTCCTGCTGCTCTTCCATGAATGATACTGCCAGATGAGACCTGGAAAGTATCAAGTGTGATTACATGGCTCTGGGGGTGTTCTCCTTGATCCTGCCAGTGAGGGGGAAAAGGGTGCCAGGAGGAGTGGATGGATTCTGCAAGTCAACTATTGTTTCAACACCTACTGTTGACAACAGGGTTCTGGTTTCTACAGCCATGGGACTCTCTTCAGGAATGGACTTCTTGGTAGAGATGAGATCCACCTGACAAAGTGGAGGAAGACTATCTTTGCTAACAGGCTGGCCACCCTAGTAAGGATGGCTTTAAACTAGCAATGGGGGGATGGGGCGAGAGGAGAGAGTAACCAGCAGTCAAGTAAGGAAGGGATTGGCAACCAAAGGGTCTGGAGTTACGTAACAAAGAGACCTCTTAATCAGCAAAACAGGGCTGAAGTGTAATCACCCTAAGCTCATGCTTACTGTCTCCCATAACATCTTCATAGGCAAGCTGATGAAGTGCAGGTAGATTAGTGGTCAATACTGGATAGAAAAATGTCTGAACTGCTGGTCTGAAAGGGTTGTGATCAGCAGCAAGAAGTCCAGCTGGAGGCCAGTCACTAGTGGTGTCCCCCACAGGTTAAAATGGGGCCAATAATGTTTAACATCTTCATTAATCACCTGGATGATGGGACAGAATGCATCCTCCACAAGTTTGCAGAGGCACCAAATGGCTGAGTTGCCTTTCAGAAGGACCTTGACAGGCTGGAGGAACGGGCAGAGAGGAACCTCATTAAGTTCAACAAAGGGAAATGCCAAGTCCTGCCCCTAGAGAGAAATAACCCTGCCCCAGTTCAGGCTGGGGGCTGACTGGCTGGAAAGCAGCTTTGCAGAGAAGGCCCTGGGGATCCTATTGGACAACAAGTTGAACATGAGCTATCAATCTGCCTTTGTGACAAAGAAGGCCAATAGCCACCTGGGCTGCATTAGGAAGACCACTGCCAGCAGGTCATCCTTCCCCTCTGCTCAACCCTGGTGAGGCAACATCTGGAGTGTTGGGTCCAGGTCTGTACAAAAAAAAAAGGACAGGGAGCAAGTCCAGCGGAGAGCCACAAAGATGAGAGGTTGAGGCTGGTGCTGTTCAGCCTGGAGAAGAGAAGGCTCTGTGTGTGGGGGAGGGGGCAGGAGGTATCTTATCTGTGTTTATAAATATCTGATAGGATGGTGTCAGGAAGAGAAGGTGAGACTCTTTTCAGTGGTTCCCAGTGAGAGGATGAGAGGCAGCAGGCACAAACTGAAACACAGGAAACTCCATGTGAACACAAATTCTTTTTTTCACTGTGTGGGTAGCTGAACATTGGAACAGGTCATCCAGAGAGGCTGTAGAGACTCCATGCCTGGAGATGGTCAAAACTTGACTGAACATGGTCCTGGGCAACCTCCTTTAGTTGACCCTGCTTTAGCAGGAGGGTTGGACCAGTTATCTCCTGAGGTCACTTCCAACCCCAAATACAGACCAGTTATCTCCTGAGGTCACTTCCAACCCCAAGTATTCTGTGATCCTGCAAATAGCGTTAAATTATAATGGGCAATCCATTGGCTGTTTTTATGCTTTCTCTGAAATCTCAATGTTTGGCAGTCCAAAGGCCAAATTTAAGAGCCACAGTGGGAGTGAGGGGAAGGAGGAAAGACAATTCTGTGGTATGCTTTTTTTTTTTTTTTAATTTAATACTACTGTATTTGTTTCCTAATTTTCCTGATGGCTATCAGCTAGAAGCCCTTTTAACTGTGACCATTGTAAGTTCAGCTGAGGAAAAGCAGTTTTGTGCCTATAAATATGAAATATCTTTCAAAGACTAGTGACTAGCTTATTCTTTTACTCTAGCCATCCCATTCTTCAAATTTTTACAACTGCACTAAACTGGAGACCTGTATATGTTCCTGTCTTAGAATCCAGATGCCTATCTTCAGAAATCAGTCATCAAAAAGCTGTTATGATAAAGCCATTCTAGCATTTAAATGTGCTTCTGCAAGTGCAGATACTACAAATAGGTGATCCATGTTGCCATTAGATATGATAAAACGGAGATGCTGTTTTCAAATGTGAGATGTTTGCCCACAGCCATGGATAATGGATGTGTAAAGCAAACGCTTGGTTAAACATAGCTTGCATTACAAGGAGATATGTGTTGTCAACAGAAGTCTGTGATGTCACCAATTACTACTCAGTCATTAATATCTCAGAGGAGACCTTCCCTTCTGCTCTCAGACTAATGGGACAATTCCTTCTGAAGAGTGTTATCTAACACCCAAATGACATAACTTTAATGATTCATTCATTGTGTTCAAAGTGATTGTTTTAGGACATGAAACTGTTTTTTTTTTTTTTTTCTGATAATCTTGATAGGTATAGGAGTCATGGGAGGGGGGAGAATTTTTGCATTATCAAGGCAATTACATACAGATCTCCATTTTCTGTCTCAAGTCTCTCTCTTGCCCAGAAGAATTTGGTTAACTCTCTATTATTATTTCTTCTTATTCTCATTTATTTACCTTTACAAATCTGCCTACAAAAAGAGAGGTCAGAGTCCCTCAGTGAGGTATACTTTGAAAAGGACAATGAGCAGGATCTAACTTAAGAATCTCTCAGTATTTCTGGCTGAAATAGTGGCAGAAAGTACTGCCACATCCCAAGGAAGTTTCATTTATAATTGTCAGTTTTGTACATAAAATACGTTTTGCTCTCTAGGTCACTTGTGTTTGAGTGTCTTCCACAATGCAGGTAGAGGCCTTTAAAGCACGTTCAACCATACAAAGCAATGGGGTAATATGCACAACAGCTGGGACTAATGAGCTACTCAGCTAAACATTATATGCTCACCACACCTGATGCAGATATGTGATGGGTCTTTGCTGGATAGCAAGTTGTCAGTTCTGGGGGGGCAGGGGGAAGGTCAGCCACCACTGATCTTTGGAAGAGCCAATCCTTGATGTTGCTGCCCTATCGCTTTCTGATACCTTGCTCTCCTTAGGATTTATAGCTTTGGGGGGACAGAATTTTGCAGAATCTTCCAACTTTGGGTTTTCCCCTGTTCAACAGGTCTGCTTCTGTCCGGGTTCTTACCTACCTTATGCTGGTTTAGTTCGGGTGCTTTCTCACAAGATTATAATTTGCTCTGTAAGATTAAGCCAAGGTCAAGCAGCTTGTGTCAGGGCCCTGAGGGCACCTACAGGCTTTACTGTCCCCACCCAGCCCCGGTCTGTCAGTTGCTGCAGTGGTGCTGGCTCCAGCCCCACCACGGGCCCCCCTGTGGCCGTCCCCGCGGTGGTGCCCAACGTCCGCCAGGGCTGCCCCAGCCGCCTCTGGGGCCCTGCTCCCTTGGGGCGGAGGGACAGGGCCTGGCGGCCAGGACCCGACCGGCCCCAACACCACTGGCCCCAGGAGCTGCCGGCCACGGGGAGCCCACACACAAGCGTCAGGTGCCCCAAAATGGTAGTTTTCATCCCCACAGTGTTAGGAGTTATGGACAGCCATTTTGCTCATAATAAAACTGTTACGTGTTTCTCTTAAATTTTATTTGCAAATCTGTCTTAGCATGTAATGAACCTGCAACCATTCTGAAAGCCCACAGACCACCATTCAGACATGCTGTGATGCCCTACTGGAACAACTAGGAAAAGTTAAATGAAAAATTTCAGCTACAAAATAAGCAAGCAAAAGTTTAGAAAGTGTCTCACATTCCATGTTTTCATGCTTATTTATTTTTAGAAATTTATTTTTATTTATTTTTATTTTTAATGTTAGAATTTTGTTCCAATATTTCTTTTTACTTTTTATTTTAAAATTAGTGTCTTTTTTTTAAAAGACAAGAAATGTGACAAAATAAAAAAGAACAAAGCATTTTGAATTCAACCAAAAAGATATTTTTCTCTTGTTATTGCCTGTATGACATTTAAAATAAAAAAAAAGTTCCATTTTTTTCCTGAATTTTTAGCTCAGCAACTTAAAAAAATCCATTATTCTCTTGGCTCTAATTAAAACCACATTCATATTTATATCAGTATGTTTCCTGCTAGCTTGAACTTGGAGTTGCTCTTTGGTTTTAGAAAATGTTAAATAGACAAGATAAGTGAAATCTTGGCCCCAATGAAGGCAGAGGAAGTTCTAATACTGACTTTGATCAGGTCAGGATTTCAATTTATGGGAATGTTTTTTCCACAGTTCCCCTTTCTCCATCCATAATTTTTCCATTAAACACTCCCATTCTCATCTGCCTTCAAAACTAATTACTCCCTCATCTTCACATCTGTAGCACACTCATCCTTGCTACCCTGACCTAATATGAGGAGCAAATGAATGGTAAGGATAAATATAGGGAATGGAAAAGGATAGTGGAAAAATAATTTAAAACAATACTGTTTTAACTTAAAAGACTGAATGAAGTCCTTAGTGTATACAACTACAAAGCTGGCAAGGCATTTGCAGCTTAATGGAGCAGCAGAGCAGTCATTAGTTCACATAACCTGCATTGTATGCTCTGCACTGGCTGATAATGATTGGAGGAAGCTGTGGGCTGCAGCCTCCTCCCTGCATAGCTTTCCATTTTACTGGGAAATCCTAATTCACAAAAGAATTAGAAAAACCATTCTACAACATTACATCATGTTTTGCCATCCACACTTTAAAGAAACTGTGAAAAACAAAGAAAGGTTTCAAAAATAGACACAGACATTATTCAAAGTCATAAAGTCAGGTAACTACATCTATATTAGAAAAATGAACTTGCTACATAATACAGAATGGTCTTTGTCTTTATGATCAAAATCTTTTGCCATCCAAAGCCAAATGGCTTAATGCAGAGTGCCTATTGGAAATGCTCCCTAGTTCATGCTAACTTTCCTATTTTGAAGCATGCTAATTTACACAGAGTAGAATCATGCTGGGGATCCTTCTAACAAATAAAAGGACAGACAGGTGAATTCCAGTTCTTGAGAACTTGCTGTCACATGCACAAATATAGATGTAGCCAATGAAGCTTAAAGAGATTTATTCCAAAAGAAAGATAAAAGGTGACTTATTCATGATCCATACCAGAAGAAATTTTTAGAATAATCTATTTTGCAAGAAAGCAAGAATTCCATTTTTCACAAAATTTCAAAATTCATAATTAAAATGTTATTTTGCAACACCCATGCCTACATCATCAGTAGCCTAAGAGAGATGTGGGGAATCCACATTTCAATTTCAGTTCTGTACTGGACCACTCTCAAGAAAGTGTTGCTTTTCTGTTAAAAATTATAAGATTTTGTTGCATATTCCAACTATGAAAATTCTTCCCTAATGAAAACATTTCCAGAAGAGGGTCTATACTCTGTACTATAGGGATGAAGAAACTTCTTTAATAAAACATGGCTACAACACAATAATAGTTTCATCTACAGTCATATACTTTTAAAAATGTTTTTGCACAATATTTGCTTCTACAAACCTCAATAATTCCTTCTTCTAGGAAGTTTTTTTTTTTTATGTCATTATTCTACTTTTTCTACCTTTCAATTGTACTATAACACAAAGTATTAAACTACTTTTTGAGTAAAATATATTGTTACACATTTGAACACATCCTTAAAATTCAATCTCTTTAGGGAAGTTTGTTCTTCATCCTACAAAAAGTCTGTAGCATGAAGGAATCTCCAAGTATTATGATCACTGAATGATGATTCACTTCAAAAAGATCATTATTATGGTAAAATCAGGCTTGAAGAGCTTTATAGTCTGAATATTACCTAGATGCCAAAATATTTTTTACTAGTAATATCTCCAGTTTCAGACAGAAATACTTCAGGAACCTGTATGCAGGTTCTTTGATATCTTCTAATAGCATAATACCTTAGGTTCTCAAGTAGAAAAGAAAAGTACAGTACAGAAAAAATAACAAGCAAAACTATCAGAACCACAATACCTGAAGTATAGAAAACAATTTCTTAATCCTATATTCACAACTGATGACATTTCAGTTACTTGACCTCTGACTGATGTAATTTATTCTTTATGGAAAAACTGGAAAGAAATAACCAGTAAGATGATCAGATTAACAGAACTGGACAGGCTGCAACTGCATGTGAACATTTTCAGCAACAGAAAGGTTCAGTGCACAATATGACGGTTTATGATTCAGGGTGACAGGTAACACAGGGAGCAGAGATGTAGCAACATTAGTATTAAAATGAAGGGAAAAAATAGATTTATAAATGTAAGTGCATAATCATACAAAAATCTTAAAGACGTAATTTATAGCCATCTCAGTTATTTTAAATGACCTTGTTGGCTTTTCAATTGCTGATGGAATACAGATAAACAAATCATGAAGGAAGCCCATTCAGAATTATGTAGGTTAAATTTTTGGCTAAATAATTGCTAGGTACCATGATAAACACCAAGCTATTTCTTCTTATCTATATGTCAATGACTACTGAATAAAAGAGACAAGTAACACAAATAGGAAAATAATTATAACTGCAGGAAATAAGACTTTTTCAGCTCTGCGTCCTCATCAAAATCAGTTTGATCTTCTGGACAATGAAGGGCAGAATTTTCATATGTCAGATTCACCTACCATCGGTTTAGGAAACAAGTATAGTCCCCCAGTCTATGAACTATTATTTATTGTTTTGTCAGAAAACACACTACTTTGATATCTCATTTTATTAAAAATAATCAAATAATAACAATTAACTCTTCAAGAATAAGTTACTTTTACAATCTCCAAACACAGTGAAACATTCTGTGTAAAATATTACATTATTTTTCTATATATGTATGGTAACATTTGGTATTGATCATTCACTCTGTGCATGAAAACAAAACTTTTTATCTAAACTTCTATGATTATGAAGTAAAAGTAAAGAAACTACAAAATGGAACACCTTCATAATAGTGAAAGGCAGTTCAAATTTAACTATTTTTTTCCTGAAAAAGCAATTAAATACTAACCATATTTTTCTTTATAAGCTCTCTTTTAAACCTAATCATCAAAGATTAACTGCACAAAAGTTGTTCTCAAATTGTACATGGAATTGAAATGCCTTCTTAAGTAAAAATACCAGATAAGGATTTCTAATTAGTTACTTTTCATTTTCTTGTTTTTTATGCAAACTTTTTTATTGCATACATTTTGCCTTTTCTAACTAAGTTTTGAAATTACAGCATTTAACTTTTCATCGATTTAGAAACCAAATTACTGAGCAAACACAATCCACATTATAAATTAAGACATCCAAGGCAACGCAAAAAAGCCTGTGGAACACCTCTATGTCCCTGCTGATTTTCCTTAGTCTAGTACTGATTTTAGACCCTGGTCCAAAGCTTATCACTGCTAACGCTCAGTTGATGACTTGTACATAGAAGTTTTACAGGAAAATTATGTTTAAAAAGAAAATCAATAACTAGTAGACAATTCCCCCAAAGCCCCCAAATTCTTAGGAAAAAAAGGAAAAGAACATTAATGTCCTGTATATGTCCTCATGCCTTATTCCAGTCAACTCATGATACAGAAATGCAGATAGAAACAGGAACTCAGCTTGCAGTAGTACTAAGAGAAGCATTTTTTAAACTAGTATCCTTACATCTTTCTTTTACCTAGAAAAGGAGAATGTAGGAGAAATTCATCAAGCCCCTGTTTCCTTTTCCCTCTCTACTATGGATTTTTTGCAGTAAGTAATCTAAAAGGTTTTGCTTTTCCATTTGTTATCTCTTGACCTAATGCTATGATTTGTGCTTGCTACTGATGATCATTTTACTCTGCTTTAGCTTTTTTGGAACTTATCATGAAAAACTAACATTTCTGATTTAAAACAACAGATGTAGGCTACTAAAAGCAAGTTTCTGGCAGATAACATTCTAACACTTTAAATAGAAAGATCAATTTCAAAGTCATAAACAATTTTCCAAATGTTACTTTCTTTATTAAAACACACACTTTGTCTTATAGGAAAGAGCCACCTTGCTATCAATTATAGTCATCTTCCAGTCAAAATTTGTCACAGCAAAATGCATTTATTGGATTGTGATGTATGACTTCAGAGATACCAACTCTGTCTAAGGAAGTATACAAAAAACGTATACAAAAAAAATATGTATTGCAACCTGGGTTACAGTGTGTCACTATTTGCAAACTTTTTCTAAAAAAGTCTAACATTGCCCACAAAGCAGGAGGAGAGAGGAGAAAATAGAAGGAAGAATTATCACTTTTCAGCTGTAGACTCAAAATAAAATTAGTGATCCTTGTATAGGACATTTGGTACCCATATATATGCTCTCTATGTGATTATATTGCTCAAGTAGCCAAGTGTAAAAGAATCTATTAAAAGTGGATTTAATTGCAAAATCTGTAGGAATCAAAGTCTCTCATTTTAGAAATACAGAGCCTAATCAACTCCAGTAAATTAGGGATTAATACCTTTATGAATAAAATTAATCAAACATATAGTGTCTTTCATCTCTACGGACAAACACAACTCATTCTGACACCAGAGGTAGCTGTGATGAAGTTCATTGTACAAAGCTGTCATTTAATGATTATAACAATATTGACAACGTTCTTTACAAAAATAAAAAATAAAAAATATATTGCAACTCTCACAGTCTAGCTTCAGGCCTTTATTTTGGATTTTACTGTGGTTTAAAAGTACTGTCTGTAGATTCACATCAGATGATCCCGAGACAGGTTTCAGCCCCGTGTGGAAACCCCATGGCTTGTAACAGTTACAGAGAGCAGCATGTGTACACATATCCACTTGAAACAGAAAACTCCAGTCAAATAATTAGATATTTGATAGAATTTTGAAAATCCGTACAATTACTTTTTTAATTAAAAATTGAATACTGGCTGACTTTTGGTCTATTTACTTTTTTGCATAGCTTTTCTATAGGTGTTAAGATCTGCTGACAAAACTGTCTCTCAGTTATTAGGCTGAAACATTTTTTTTCCTCTTATATAAGTAGAGAAAGAAAGATTTAAACAGGGTATATAACTAAATAAAAACCCAAACATTTTAAACATCAGAACTGAGCTGCAAAATTATTTGTTATAAACTGTAATTTGTGAATGTTTTCTTATTATTGTCAATGGAAAGAACCTGCCATCCCACTATTAGTAATTGTCATTATAACTATATAGCTGTAGTTGTAGTATTGCTATAATTACATAGATATTTTGATTCAGTTACAAAAAAGTGGAACTTGAAAATCAAATTTATTTAATTATTTGATAGGCAGCATCTGAAGACTGAAATCTGCCTGTTGATGAAACCTACTTACTTGTTTCATGAGAGGTTTTTGTGATACTTTTTCTCTTCCCGCTCTCTCTTTTCTCACTTTACTCTAATATAATTAGAAAGAAGAAGAAGGATCAGTTTAGGTGATCATGGGAAACAGCCCCGGCATTGTTAGAGTAAAAACAAAGATAACTGATAACACTGAAACCATCTTTATGAGACCCTCTTAAGAATCTGCAGTTTATTAAGGCTTATGAGCTAAGGGTTCTCACAAAAGTCCTTGAGAAGTTCAAGTCTTTGCCACAAATCATGGAGGAGTTTAGTGGTATATAAAATACAAATGCAATGTATCTTGTTTATTTTTATATACACAAGCCAAAGTATTTTCCTCTAACTTCATACTCAATTAATCTTTTTTGTTTTTGCAAAATGAAAAAAAAATTCCCCCTTCAGTATGGAATTTACTAAGCACAGAATACTTCAGCTTAAAAAAAATGAATTTGACAGAATATAATAAACCTTTTTATGACCAGAAGTATGTTATATAACCTTACGTATTGCTAACACTACCAATTCCACTAATCGTAATAGGAAGAGGTCGTTAGCATTTCTTTTAAACATTTTTTTCTAAAAATACATATATTTTAAGCTCTACTTACCTCCTTTAGATTTGCTTAAAATAAACAGACAGAGACAGATGGAATTATGGTATGCTGAGGAAACATAAAAATGAAAAATGAAATCCAAAAAAATCAGAAATAATGGTCACGCCTGATTTAAAGATGTAACAACAGTGAGCACTTCAGTGAATGATCTTGGCACAGTCTTTGTTTCATTTGTTCGATGATATTATTTTTTTACTTTACAATCATTCAGAGTGAAATTTCATTTGTGAAGGTGTTCATAATACCCACGGATTTTTTAAAAAAATTAGGAGTACTTTACTCATTACTCACTGGTTATTCATAATTTTCTCATGTATAAACAATTCCTGTCTGCCAGGCAAAAAGCAAAACCACAAACAAGTGATAACAAATATTAGGTAGGGGGTTTTTTTTTGTTTATTTTTGTTTTTATATCTCTTCTCTACTGCTTTTAACCTTTCCTGCCAAAAAAATAGCTGGCAGTTATGAGTAGAAGCATCATTTTTTCTCCTCTAAGAAGAGGAGAAAAATCTGAACATAGACTATAACCACCAAAAAGCAAAGTTCTTAAGCATCATAATTAATCTTGAAATTATTTATGAAAAGGTTTAATTTATGGATATATCAAGTACATCTTTAACACACTACACATGTAACATCTTTATTACAAACATGATAATATGACCTATATGATTTTTTTGTCTCAAAAACAAGTATATAAAGAAGTAACTTATAAATAATCACTAGTATGAATTTTTTTCACTTAAAATTTGGTTGAATCTTAAGATGAATGTGTGACATGGACATATGCAGAAGATATGAGTAATTTTGAAAAGAAACTCATTTGCATTGCTAGAATTAACAAAAAGGTGTAGTCGTATTTCATTGACAAAAAATATTTTAACAGTACTCTGTATACACTGTGAACCTCATCCACCCAAATTTTCCCTTCAGCCACAGTTTTTGTCAGTCTTTTGATATCTGAGATTCTGAAAAGGGTTAACACACCCTTCTACACTGTCACAAATGATAATAGTTTATATTTATTTTCCAAAAGAAAGCAGACAAATAAATTAAAATTTTTCTGTTTTAAGAACTCAGCATACATTTATTTACATAAATACTGTGTTTGGCATATTTATGTTACTTGTCATCTCCACCAGTCATGTGAAAAAGCCCATCTTTTAAGACACATTTCAGTCTATCACCTGTTCATAGCTCAGCTCTTTAGGATATCTGCCTGAGGATAATTGTGCTAAGTTTACCAGGTCAACGAATATCTTTGTCTATAGACATTTAGAATTTTTTCGGTCAAGACACTGAGGAAAATAAATTGCAAAGCAGCCAGTTACTTGATCTAATTTCATGGTCTCTATCAGGAGCAGTCCAACAAACTCCTAATAAGTCCCATTTTTCACACAATGACATGTTTTCACTTCTAAACAAAGCTAATGGGAAGTAGAAACATTCATGCTCAGATCAGTTTTTAAATGAATAATGTCATTAGATAAAAAATGAAACGCAAAGTCCATAAATACCGATTATGAAATTAATGGTGAGTGCTATATTTATAATCAGCCCAACTCCTGAAAGATATTATTTCTCTTTTATGTTATTTATGCACCATAATTTGCATCTGAGTCTAATCATAAATACACAGTCCAGCTCTATATAATCGTACCACTTTGTTTCTCGTCATGCTTCACCTAAACTTTCCATAAATTCATCTAATAATAGTATCAATTAATTTAAGCAAATTTTCAGGTTTTTGTGGTATATGAAAAATGATCCAGAGGGCCTAATGTACAGAGCAAAAAATATATTCAACCATTATCCACCCAGCCAAAAATTTCAAGAGCTTCGGAAAGTAGGTCGTACCATAATAGTGACATTGAACTTTTCAACTGGGAATAATTAGGTTTTATTTCCAGTGCTCAGTGACCTACTCTGAAATATAAGATGATACAAGAATAGTTCGGTTTTATTTTTCATAATTTAGCGGCTTGTTTTATTATTTCTTTCTACCGTATATACCTTAAAAATCCATAATTGTTACCTATTCAGAAAACAACAGTTGACAGCTGTGTAGGGTACTTCTGCTGTTTAATATGTCATAAAGAATCATTTTCAGGCAATGATGATATCATTAGGGAACAAGGATACTGTCTATTATTTCAGAACCAAATAATTCAGCATTAAATCATTTCAACTGCAGTGTCACTTGAGGGAATGTGAAAGCAGAAGAGTTACTGCATATGAAACAAGCTTTGCAGTAATACTTACAGCACAGAGGGCATTTGAAGCACACTTCCTTGTATATCCCCTCTGGGGTGTTTTAGAAAGCTTTACTTTTATTTAAGGGCTGCCTCCTAATGCAAAGAGACATAATAAAAATGCACTTGTGTCTGTTTGCTCAGATAACACGCCACATTTTCCTTTTTGGGGCAGGGGTGTTCTAGGAGCCATTAGACAATTTAGGCTACTGTTTTTTTTGTAACATGGAGTTATTGCCTCTAATGAGTTTTATTTTTTTTTATTTGTAACTACTGTCATTACAATGAGAAATCACCCCCCCACACACCCCAACTTTGGTCATGTGTTTGTCCTATGTAGAGGTGCATGGGGTGGCCTGCTGCACCATGTCAACCTGTATTATAATATAACAGGGTGCATAACTCAATAGAGTGTGACAGATGCAAAATAACATGAGAAGGCATGCACTAAACTTCCACAGACAAGGGACCATGATCATTGTGAGGCAGGCTGCTTCTCCAGCATTTGTGTAGCCATGCAGCAGCAGTAGGAAGCGCACAATGCCTCCATTCCATTACCTGGCAAGTGCAAAGTACAGGTTTTTAACATAGTCAGTTTATTGCAGAGGGTGCTCCCTATGCATTTCACTGACTTTGAATTAACATCCCTAATGGACGTAGAGAGTTTCAGGAGTAGCAGGAGGTGTGCGCCAAAGAGGAGCAGAGAGTCAGGCAGCAAAGAACTAGAGATCTCTGATCCTCTCTCATTTTTCACAGAGACAGAAGTCCTCCCACTGCTATCTTAAAATGCCATCACCTTCAAAATTCACCATGCAAGTGAATTTCAAGAAATTTGACAATTTCTTGATGGCAGAGTTAAGTCTTGGCCATTTTACCTCTGACTGTTCCCTCCAAAATTGTCATGAGTATTTGCACCGATTCTAACCAAGCAGGACTGTGTCTTTCCTAAAGACTCTCACATAGTTTTCCTCTGTGATATTTACATCCTTTTCTCATGAGTGGAATAGTGATAGAACAAAATACTACTTTTGTGATTGTGTTGTTTAGGTTGGCTCGGGCTTCTTTTCTTTTTACAAGGCAGAAATGAGAGGTGAATTCAAACTTCTGGAACTACCTGAGATCGCCCTTATCTGTATATTCATTTCCTTATGAGACCCAGTATGCAAAATGCATCAAGTAAGTGAAAATATTCTGCCACTTGATAACAGATGTAAACACAAACAAAAAATGGATTAAATATATTATCTTCACATTCTGGCAATGTTTGTGACTAAGTATCCCAAGTGTTGACAATGTACACACAAGCAGTAGCAGTTCAGTACTGCCTTGGCAATGAGCTTTGGAGGCTTGGCCTCTGTATTCAGTAAGGTTTTGTCTTCCTTCCCAATACTCCAGAAAGTATTCTTTAATATTAGTGACAACACTGATTTTGATCATGTGGATACTTTTTCGTTCAGTTTTGAGACAGACCAATTGTGCTTTTTCAATGAGTAGTAGTTAAAAAAAAAAAAAAAAAAGATTTTGAAGTAAAAATCTTCATGTCCCATTTCAAACCATAAGACATCAGGTTTTTCTAAATACTTTTGATTATATTTAAGCTGCAGTCAGGCAAAAGGAGATGCTAACTGGTCTCTCTTTGTAACTGCAGAGCTATCCCACACTACTAGGCAAAAGAGTGGTAAGTTTATTGCTGTAATTACTCCATCATACCACGAGAAACATACGCTTCATTTCAAAAATCAATCGGCAGCTCATAAGAGCTTTGAGCCAGTGGAAGAGACCTTTTCCTTACAGTCCCAATTCGATACATAATTATATCTGCATTTAAGTTTATTCCCACTCAACAAAGTACTGAAGAACATCATTAGGTACTTTGTTGAGTAAAGATCTATAAGAATATATCTAAAATAATATTTAGAAAAATCTTACATTTTCAAATAAATTGTATAAGAAATATTTTTTGTAAGAAAATTAGTTAACTTCTATATTCTTGCCAAATAATTTCTTGGAACCACATAGGATATCTAATGTGCATAATTTTCTACAATAGCAGGTATTTTTCCAGTTCAAGGCAGTTTGAAGTAAATCCTACAGTCTTAATTTCAGTTCTGGCACAGTACACAATTAACTCTGCAGAAGGAATTGTATGTGAGCACCAGAACAAACTGTTCTAGGGAAAAGAACAAAAGCCAAACCAACAGATAGTATTTTACGATGGAGGTTTCTTTTTGGTTGCATGAAAATGAGCACATGCATAACCTAGGAAATGTCAAGGTTTTTACTAGTTGGAGCAGCAGTACACAAAGTACGTCGTATTTTATGCCACATTTGGAAAGCCACAGTACTTATGGTGCATCCACACCAGTCTGAGATAAAAGTTTGAGAAAATTCAGTTATGAAAAAAATATTTAGACTGGACTAGAGCATCCTTCCAATTGAAATACATTTATTTTGATCTTTAAAACTTATATAAAATTTCCCCCCAAATACATCTAATGACTTAGATTTTGAGACACCAGCAGAGATTTTACACTTCAAAAAGTAATTTTGTGCACTTGCTTTTTAACATATACAATCATTTCCTTCTAGTGAATTTACCATCAATTCACAGTAATCAGTAGCAATTATACAAGTGCTGATAAAAATATGATAGTCCACAACACTGATTACACTGTCAGAGAAGCACAGTTTTCTCTTAAGGCACTTTAAAAGCATCTGTTAATCACAGACTAAGTAACAAGTAGACACCACGCAGAAAATTAACACCACAGCTTCTACCTTACTGATATGAATCGATAGTCTTCGGACTTTGAGCAGAGTAAAGCAGAATTTCACACCACAAAAGAAGCTGTCAGTTTAAATGCCTATTGATTCTAAAACGTATCATTATACCATACAACACTTTTCACACTTCAGCCCAGTTTTACAGCTGCATTCTGAATACCATTTATGCATTTGAAGCACCAGCCAGTATCAGTGGGATTAAGTATCAGGTAAGATATTACTTAATGTAAGAATGAAAAAAGCTGCACCCAATTTTTGTCAATTATAACTGTGAAAGGAGTTGTCTAAGTGCAGATTACACTGAGTTAAGCTTGTATGAAACCAAGATCTTTTTAGTACATGCTCTTTTTTTAAAAAAAGAAGGAGGACTTTCTTGGGCAACTCTACACTGTGTGACAAATGCTACAAAACACGCCATTTTTTTCACTGCATACTCTATTACAAATGACTGGAGGAAATTACAATTATTATTAACTGACCTGATATAGTAATAATAGAATACATCGATAATGGGTGAATAGATTTCAGAGCAGTTACTTTAGAGACAGGGCTGTATAATAGGCTTGACCCATGGTACAAATTCCAGTCTTAGTATTTACATCCTTAATATATTACTCCTACTGACAGTAAGTGGCAGATATTTGCCATCAGTATATCTAAAAGGTATTCACAAACTAACATGTTATCATTCTGCCTTTGACTAAAGTTCATGCATATAGTTACAGAAATATATTCTGCTAAGAGAAAGCACACTTTAAAATGCATCGTTCCTAAGCAATCTGTTCAAAGGACACCAGTGGAGCACACAACCGTGGCTGGTCTGTCACCAACTTCCTTTTTGCACTAAATATCTTTTCTGAAATGGTGAGGGGAGACCTTCATCTTCTGTGAAGGAGCGCACTGTAACGGATCAGACTGCACTGAGGAAGCATGTTGACCTATGTGAATATCATTTAGTGAGCTAGATAACTGCATCTTCCAACATCTTTGTTTGGGTGTTTCACAGTTTTTTTTTTTTTTTTTTGCCTTTGTTTTTGTCTTTTGTCAAGCTGCAATGGATTTGGATCAAGCAATATTTACTCTGATCTCTGTGACTTGTCTCTAACAAAATTCTTTCTAACTCTTCAGAGCTCAGGTCTGTGCTGATCACTCCTGTTCCGAAGGTTTATTTTTCATTTGAGTATTTTTCATTATATTCTTTTATTTATTTATTCATTTATTTATTACAATGGATGTATGGTATAAAAAGTATGTGAGTGGGTAATGTCTGTGTCCAACTATTCACCCACATAAGTATTTTGATACTATTATGGGAATAAGGAAATGGATGCTTAGTCTGCCACTGGCATAAAATGAACTTTGTCTGCCCTTATTTTCTTTTAGCTATGTAAAAAAAAAAAACAAACAACCAAAAAGTCCAGATGGACTGTTATCATCCAACAGAAAATTGGAATAGGTCAACCATCCACCAACAGTGGAGTAAGGTAAAAAATATAGACCATCCCTTTCAGAACATGGCTTGTGATGGTGACCCTGCACCCCTCACATTAGCTCTGAAGGAAGGAACAGGATGCAGAATTGTATATGGAGAACAAGGGTGCAAAAGATAGTATAAACAGAATAATATTTGCCTGCCTGTTTGTTTTTGCACATTTGTGGAAACACTGCAAAAAAAAATCCAAGCACACTATCACCTGTCAAAAAACATTTGCATCAGTGTTAATGGATGCCACATTGTTGACACTGAAGTGTTGCATGTATTATTCTTTGGATCACATGACACAAAATAACCCAGAGCTTGAACTCACTTGGGGATTTTGTCATTACTTGCAGTTGACTGTTTTAAATTAATCATTAGGACTTTTTGTTTCAAACCAAAGCCTTATACTGAAATAGTTAATTAGACCTGCTACCACAGTCATGCAACCAAGGAGAATGAGTATTTTAAAAAAAGCATGACACTTCTTTACTGAGATCCCACAACTTGTCTCATTCATTGTAATCTTTTGTGAATCTTATGAATTTTTAGCAATACTAAACTACTAATCACAAGATATGTTGACTATTTGAATCCTTCCCATTGAAAAGTTTCTCAGTATTTTTATTATTATTAGCATCATTATCAGGAGATGTAGTAATCACAAATTATTAATGATAGAGTGAGATGACAAGGTTATTCTCCAGTTGCCATATACCTGAATACTGATTTCACCAGAGAAAATGCAGCATGTTAAATATATTTTAAATATATTTTAAATGTTATCTGCTAAAACATTTATCTTAATCTTGCTATATATTTTCTAGTACAATATTGCAGAGTTGTTATAGAAAAAAAGAAAAAAGGAAATGAAAAAGAAAATGAAACAAAACCCCTGAAAGCTAATTGATATTAATCTTGTTCTATGATAATGCCAATGGCTGTTATGCAAAACTGGAATAAAGTAGTATGGCTCAGGGCCTACAATCACTAATTTCTTGAAAAGTAATCCCTGCTATGGTTAAGGTACATGACAGATACAAATGCATGGTAGATCCTTAGAAGAGTTGGAAGCCAATCTGTTGAAAGTCAAAATATCAATACCAGCCATTACTCTGCAGGGCTAAAGACACCAAAGCCTCCTAGCTATGAAATAAATGCTGACAGTCAAAGGTTCACATAGAGCTAACATTAGCAGCAAGCTAGCCAAGAATACTAATGTTTTTCAAAATCCCACACTTCCTGTGTAATGATGCATAGAATGACAGTCATCTCAAGGGAATAATTTATTCTAAGTGTTCCCTTTTTTGGTAAAATAGAAAACTATGAGATAAAATCTTCTTTAATTTCTATTTTTATTTTTATAGCATACAAACAATTTTTTTTTCCTCTCTGTGAAGATATTTTAAGTTCTAGCTCTGCTCCAGCCTTGTGGAGTCATTCTCGAATTGGTATGTATCGAGTACCACTCTCACCTATTGATGTTTGCATACTGGAGACCTCTTCTTCCCCTTCAGGGTGTTCAAAATAAGCTTACTTCAAAAACAACAATAGACGTGCCAAAATAGCGAAAATGAGCATTCTGCACAATCATTATTTTGAAGAGAGAGAGAGATGTTAGATTAATTTGATCTAACTTTAGTCAAGCAAAAGCTGGGTGTTAGTCAAAACTAGCAATTTAGGCTTCCTTCACGGTCAATGGAGAGAAAGATTTTTCTTGAATATGACTTATCATAATACCTAAGATAAGAGAATGAAACAAAACCTCTGCAAATGCTTAGATAAATGTCTCAGATTTGAAGTCTAATTTTTATTGGATTAAGTCACGTCACATGAATTCCTCCTGTAGCGTTCAGAAAAGTAAAATTTTAGGAAAACCTGTGATTAGCATATGACAGCAAGGAGCAAATCTGTTATTTCTTCTTGTAGCCCAACCTATCAGGGTAATTATTTTCTTTTAATTTTCTACAATTAAACACAGCTTTCTTTATAAATTCACAAACCTGCTTTGATTTGGTTTGTTGTTTCTTTGTTTGTTTAAATCCCACTGGAGGTGCAAACTATGTTTAAATGAAAGGGAGAATATCATTATTGGCTAGACTTTTTTAGTGCTTCAGCTTTTGGTCATTGGTGACATTAGATACCTCAGCAGCAAATAACTACATAACTAAACTGATCTCAAAAATATTTAATGTGACAGTCAGGTAGGGCTGTAGGTTTGAGAGTGAGATAGGTGCAATGAGATAGATGCAAAACAAGTAGTAATAAATGAGAATCTGAAGCCAACATATGCCCAGATTTTGCACTCCAAAATGTGCTTATTGCAAAGACAAACCTTTGCTATAAAGTTCATAAATGAATTTGAACCTTACAGTAAACTAGGAGACACACTGGTTCCATATTTAGTCCTTTCTCAATTTGTCGCACTTCTGTGGCTCACCAGCAATTTAATGTACAATGAACTGACCTTTTAGAAGAGTGTCCATCTCTAGTTAAAACTTTTGTAACTTGATTAACTATATAGTAAAATTAATATGTTATGTAAAATGCAACTGGGCTAAAAGTCTTCATAAATTATAGAAAAAATGATTATTTTCAGCCAAAAAAAGAAAAAAAAAGCAAAAGCTTAATGTTTAGAGGATCACAAAGAAATTTACCAATCCTGGACCTTTAAGCACATAATAGGAATGTCTGCTAAAAACTCAGTCATATCAGATTGCAGTTTCTGCTCTCTACATGGGAATTTTCTACTCTGCTGAACCAAAGCTTTACACTTTCATTAGCTCACATTCTCTGTCATGACACCAGTGCCCTCTCATCAGATCGAAGGCTGAGCTGAGTGGTGCCGACAGAGAGAGGCAGATAAAAGGAAACTGATGAAAGTGCTAAATGTTTGCCTTCTGGGGAAAAGCTGCAAGGGGCTTTGCTGACCGCTGATTTCCCTCCCACTGTTCCAAGAAGATGGGAGTGTGTCCTGCATTCAGTGTACACCCAGAGGTAGCTTCGATTTCACCCAAATTTGATTTTCGGTTTGCTTTCAGAACGTGCAATTTTTGCCTGAGCTTGAAAGAAAACAAATATATTTGGTTTCTTTCACAGAAATCATCCGAGACTGTAATTTTAAAAGATAAAATGTGAAAACACTCAGCATACTTCTCTGAATTTTCAAGATCTGCACGACATTTAGCCAAATATCATTTGCTGAAATTTGTAGCAACAGTTTGACCTCTCCTCAAGGGAGAAAGCTTGATCAGGTAACCATGGCAGGTAACTATTTTAATAAGGGGGTAAAACTACAGCATATCTCTACTTCTGAAGTTTAATGCAGGCTCAAAAGTGACTTGAATGGAACAAAGATGAACTGTAGAAATATCTCTCTCAAATATTTGAATAACTGTTTCATTTGAATCACAGCGCAATAATCAAAAGGTCTAAATATTATAATCTGCTCTGGTCTGATCTGAAAAGAGATTCACAGAGATTCACATATGAAATCCCTATTTCATCTCCAGATGCATAAGTATTAGAAATCCTCTGAGTAATCAATTTCTTGTTAAAACTAAAACCTCATTTTGAACACACAGGGAGATAAGCATATAAACAACGAACAAGTAATATAATCATATCAGATAAACATTTGAGTGATGGATTTTATCTTACTTTGAAAACCAAAGTTATTCTGCTTTTCCTAAATATACTAAAACATTACCAAACTGTAAATTCACTAACACCATAAAACTCTACTTTCTGGTAATTTCTACACAAATAGAAAAAAAAATTACTGAATAGTATTTTAACATCAGAAAGTTCTACTATATATATATATATTTTTTTAATCAGAATTAAAAATATCAAATAACAGCTTTTTTCTAATAAGTCAACATTTGCTGCTTACCTAATTATCAGTTTTGGGGTAATTTCCCATTTTCAGAATAAAGGTGTTTTAAAATATAGTGCATGAAAGCCAGGATTACACAGCATAAAGGTCAATAGCACAAAGGCTATTGACCATTTTAGATTTCTTTTTCTTATTTTATATATATATATATATATATAGGTATTCACAGCTGAAAAGAAGTCAGACAGGAAGATGTGAGGACAAAATCCCAACCTCAGGAATTGTTTTCAGCTTTGAAGTCTGTTGGAGATGCCCACATTCACAACTGAAACCTGTCAGGGCAATACAGTTTCAAGAACTATCTGAGAGAGCCAGACTTGAGAGTTACAGTTCTCAAGTGGAGGCTGATGGTTATGGCACTGATCTGGGGCAGGGAAAACTTGTACTGTTCAATCCCAAATTTTCCCATTGCCAATTTTTACATATGCACAAACACGCAGTTTCCAAAATGAGCATTTTAACATAGTTCAATATTCATTTAAATATGTTCTATTTTTAAAAGAGAATGACATTAAATGAAATGGCTATGAAGCATAATTGATACCTTATGGTTAAGTGGACACGATTCTATTCTCCAGAGTGATGCCTACAGAAATTTAACAAGCCACTGCAACAATCATAACGAAGCTGTGCATCTACTGATTACCAGCATTCCCTTGTTCAGCTTGTGTATACAAGTTATATGGACGAGTCCTAAGTTCATATAGCTTGTTAAATCCTGTGAAACACATTTAAAAATACAGTGGATCTATATTATATGAAAATAGATGTCTTAAGTGGACAATGTTTCCATTTCAAGTGTTATTCAAGATGTATTCCATTGTATTACCTGCTAAGGTGAAGCATGATGTGAGAGGTAATGTGTTCCAGTAATACAGATACCTCCAACAAATGACATACATGTTTTAGGTAGCAAGTTTAAAATGCAAAAAGAGTAAATATGCTCTGTATTAATTGCTGAAACACTATTCTTAATTGTGTCCTTATTGATTTCCTTTGACTGAGCAGAGGAGATTCAAATACAAAATTTTCATCTAGGACTTAATCTGATTCCTAATATTGTGTATTATTTAATATTGCTATACATGTTACTTCATTGACTTTTTCTTATGAATTTCCTTTTCCAGTGACAGTATTGAGAAACCACACTGCTGCTTTATGAAAATATACAATATGACTGAGTATAAGGTCAAATGTAATATATTAATACCACCAGGAATCTACTCAATTTCTGGACCATGAATTACCCTGAAACTGATAAACTATAAAGGCTTCAAACAGGTTATTGTACTCTATAACAGAAAAAGATACAGATCATGAATGCAAAAGAAACAGGTCTCATTCTGCCATTAATACATTGTATACAGTAAGCGGGTTGACAGTATTCACGATTCTCACTACTGTTTTTTTTAAACAAAGCAAAGAATAGTTAAAGCGCTCTTAAGAATTAGTACCCAAATTCTTCCATTGTTCAACTGATTTTTAAAATGCCTCTGATTAACAAAATTTATGAGACGACATGGTTTGCCCAGATTTAGAAATGTTTTGTTCTACTATAGTCATTTCACCCATTCATTGGTTGTCTCTGCTCTTCCTCACCCATTGAACTTCTTGCCTTTTAATCAGGCAAACACTCATCTGGCTTACAGTATACTGGATTGGCGTTGTTCTACATTTAAAAGTTTGAAAGGATCAAGGCTGGTTATCATTGTTTTCATATGTGTAACTCTCAGATTTATTTGGTTGTCTCTTTGCTGTGTTGATCCTCAGTTCGAATGTCTGGAAATGAAAGGTTAGGCAGCAGCATGCTGAAAGCGAAGTGATGTAGACCCAACACTTAGCAAGCCATTCACGTCAAACCCGGACATAAAAACACAAAGTAAAACAAAGCTGCCCACATTTCTCAGGGTTCTACCAGCTGCAAAATGTATGTATTTTTGTTTGAATTTGAGCATCAGAGTGATTTGCTTTTTTCCGAAGTTCACAATAGATCTGTGACCCATCAAACTGCATATTTTGCCAAAGTGCAGCCATCTTGAAAATATTGCAGCCCAGAGATGTCAAAAAAAAATGAATGTAAGGTGCTGCATTTACTCTGTGTTTTTACGTGGAAATGTTTTGAAAACAAACGTATTTCAGAAGAATGGTTCTTCATTCAAAATATACTTCAGGGAGGAAATAATTAACTTCACACTTTTGATTATGCTTTATGCAGAGGGTACAATGTAATGGAGGGGTGTGTGCAAGTGCTGTAAATGCTGGCATTTTCCAAACTTGATATTATATAATATGGACTGTCAAGTTTAGGACAAGCACTTATACACACCGTGCCTAATAATTCCGGTGTTTCAAACATATCTGTCATCCACAGTAAACATGGACCACAGCACAATCTACAGCAGTGCGAGGCAAACATGTAATCTTTTAGTGGAAATGAGCCAATGCATTTACCTCATTTATCTGAGCTGCCACCATTTTAATAATAATTTTGGTTATTTGACAGCTGCATACACTTTCTAAATATACAACTATCTTGAATTTGCTGATTTGCCACATTTTAAATATGCCATTTTCTTTGTTTTCTTTTTTCTTTCTTTCTTTTTTTTTTTAAGGCTTTTATATTAACAGAGGAAAGCAGGGAAGAGAAGAATCACCCTGCTAAGTATAGATGTGTATTTTAAAAACAAAACATCTTCAGAAATGTACAGTACTTTTAATCCTAAACTGAAATTGTTGGTGGAATGCTATTACATTAGCCCTAGGGTATATGTGATTTCTCAAGAAACAAATTCAGCATTTAATTAACTCTGAAGGCCTCCTGTAAATGGGGCTTATGTGTCTGTGTAAAGTTCAAGGCAGTCAGGCTGAATCTGTAGAAGAAAACTGCTTGGAGGTGTTGATGTCCTAGAGAAGCAAGTCTGCCCTATCTGAGGCAGACAGACTTTACCAAGTGGCTACATGTACTAAATTAAGAAGTGGGGAAGTTCATCCAAAGTGCACAGATTAAAATTTTCAATAGGCCTAAAAATGACTCTAAGGCGTGAATGAGCCTGTCACTTCTTCTCTGCCTTTTCAGCAAATGATGGATTCGCTCTATGCCCATAATACAACCCATGAGATAGGCCTGGCTTCATTGGTTATTCTTCATTCTCAGTCATGCTGAAATAGAGGCCGTGGTTAAACAAATCTGCTTTTATGGAGCAAAGCACTGTGAAACTGAGCTGATTATGGCCTGACACATTGAATCAGGCTGTAGTGTAAAGTACTGCTGGTGAATCTATTGTTTCAGGGTCCTGTCCCCCCACCTGAGTTTTTTCGTGTCTCTTGAGCCACACACATTTCTGTTTTCCTTTTGCTCTGGGAATCCATTCTCCAATCTATTTGCTATTTGTAACTGACTACCTAGCAGAATGTCATTTATAGGCCTGCTTAAGAGGAGGTTTAGTGATGAATGCTTTAAAGGAGGAGGATCACGTTTTTCTCTGTCCCTATTTTCAAAGACAGATTTCTGCTTCTGCACAGTAAAAGCACCGCAATCACACTATTTAAGCATTTTTAATTTTCATTTTAAAAATTGTAAAAGTGTTAGCTAATTAAGATCATTGACTAGTAACAACTGTGAGCCTCAATGAGGGATCAGGGCCTAGGAAATTCCAAGTTTCAAGACTTTTGATAACATATACCTTTCCTTGCTCTGGAGAGACAAGAAACCCTTAAACTTTCTGCTTAATTTTCAGTCTTGATAAGTCACTGGCCTTGATGGCATATGGCGATGAGTTCCTGCGACTCTTTCCTAGGTTGGAATCTGTTGCCTTCTGATTTACAGTGTTGCAGTGTTTCTTTCTTGGGCTGTGCAAATGAGCAAATAAGAATCTGCCAAGAGCAGTCATTTTCCTACCCTAGACTTTTTATTAGTATATAAATATCCTGCCTTCTCTGTCTCCATTCACCTTAGAAATCCCAGTCTTTGATTATATGATCGGTTTTTATTGCTTTCAGTAAATTGTGTTCTATCTGAAACCCTTTTATTCCTGCTATGCTTTGTTTCGAATAAGGTGTCCAGGACTGCTCAGCTGAGAGCACAGCATGACAACACTTCAGGCACCAAGGCACTGCAAGACTCATCCAAGACAAAAAAAGTATTAGTCTTTACTGCCATGTCTAAATTGATACTGGTACTCAAGTCAGCTAGCTTAAAACAATCTTGAATATATCTATAGTATATTGCAGTCATCATTGTTATAGCGTAGGTACAGCCATAGACTTACTGTACAGTTTAATATTTTCAAAATACATTTTTCTTTGGTTCTGTACACCCTGAGGTTTATTGACTTCTATATTTACCACAATGCATTGTGGTAACATTTTTACTGAGGTGGTCACAGGCACTTAGAGATTTAAATTCCTTCCACATTTCATTATCAATGCACATATCATGTATAAAAATAAATGAAGTCTAACCTATGCCTAAATGGGTTCAGATTTTCAGTACTGAATAATGATATTTAGGGCACAGAGCTTTGTTAAGCTCTGCAGACTTCAGCGGCAGCCATGAGTACCCCTGAGGTTTGAAAACTCAATCCTATATAATCTTCCTATATAGGAAACAGACAATTATCTCTGCTCAGTATCTCTCTAATTATGTTTATCTCCTAAATGTTTATTTCCCCTAATACCTTCACTGGATGTTCACCTGAACCCTAAAGATTGCTCAAAAATCTGGGTCAATTATCTTAAGCTGGTCCAAAATAATGAAAGAGGAGAAAAAAATTGTCTTAGATTTCTAGAAATGGCTACCAGGTTTTTAGCCCAGTATGATGGATAGGATTGGGCCAGTATAAAGTTAGCTATTCATACAGGCAGCTCAAAACTCACTACACTTTAAGTACCTTTTTTCATCGCCCTTTCCCTTCACCTGGTGGAAGATGCTGGGAAGATGGGAGGTGGTCTGAAATAGAGCAAGCTGGGGGTGGACGCACCCCTCATCCTGTGGTGTTCGTGGCAGCCCCTGAAGCGTCACGGCATCAAGCGGAGCGGGTGTCTTTGTGTCGGCCACTTGTTGCCATTTCTGCTGCTGAGTCTGGGACACTTAAAATCAGAAGGGTCATATACATTGGCCAACGTGAAAACGCTGTGACTATGAGAACACACTCAATATTTTATATCTGGAGTAGAGCAAGCTTTGTTTTCTATGGGGAAAATGAAAATTTAGCATAAAGCATGGAGATCAGACCTGCAGATTATTAATCAGGTGCAGCTGCAAGAAAGACCAATAAAATAAAATTCAGCTATTCAATAAATACCAATGTTGTCAGGATGAAATTATACAATTGTGGAACATTTATTTTTTATTTCTCTTTAAGTTACTTCTTTTTGTCTTGGCTTTTCCCTCTGTGTCTCAGCAGGATCACAATATTCCACACACTCTGCAAGTTTTTCTGTTCTCTGTGTTTTCTCTTAGCATTTGTTTGGTGTATCTGTTTTCTGTGAGGCCTACTATAATGATTCAAACAGCTGATTTCTTGGCTTGGCTTGGCTTTGATTTCCTGCCGACAGTGTGAAGACTGCATATTATTGAAAGCCAGGCTGAAGCCAAATTGTCCAAAGCTTCATTAAGCAAAGAAAACTACTCACATCACTCTAATATACTTTCAATTGTAGTGATTTTTAAATAGGTAAATAAAATAAGTAAATAATAATAAGTAAATAAGTAAATAATAGTGTTTTTTAAATAAGTAAATAAAATAATTTTAAAACATATTTGAATCACTTCTTTCTAGAAGTATGAAGACAGTCACAAAGAACATCTCCACATGGAAAATACTAACTTCACTTCTTGACAGAATAACTTTCTATAAATAAATACCACACAGAATTACGCTGATTTCTGACATTTATATCAGATGGTAAAATATACTACCAACGAACAAAAACAATCCAACATTGAAGATTTTCACTGTTGTAGTTTACTTGCACCATACAGCTTTTTTGTTTGTTTGCTTGTTTGTTTGTTTGTTTGTTTGTTTTTGCTTTTTAAACTCAAGAGCTTATTCTTACAAAAGTGCAGACTGGTAACACGGAAGACTAGTGTTCTCTGTTCATAAATAGTGTAGACAGCAGAGGAATTATGCAAGTTTCCCCATGTTGCCAAGTTAACACTGCAAAAATGTTCTAGAGTGAGTCTAGAAATCCAGTTTTCATAGACTGAATATAAAATTCTCAAAAAACTCTGTATACAGGGAAAAAGGATTTAGTTCTATATTTGAATTATGAGATTTTGCTTTCTCTCCTGAAACAGATTCGCTAATTTTTGCATCATGGATATCTGTACTGAGTAGAAACACAGAATTTCATTTGATAAAAAGCAATTTTAATCTGGATTGCTCTTGGTCATTCTGCGGGAAACTAAGTAAAACTAGTCTTTGCGTGTACCTCCTACACCAAGGTTTAAGTAAAGATCAAAACAGACTCTCTTTGCATGACTGAGTATTCATTAGGACATACAAATGCAGAAAGGTTGCATTATTCTTAAATACTACTCCAAAATATTTTCATATACCTCATTGAATGGATCCTTTCTTTTAAGCATCTATTTCTAATCTATAAAATAGATTGGCTATTAGCTGAACATGCAACTGCTACAGTTTCAATACATACGTGTGTAACCAACAGGATAATTGGATACATAATCTTGGGGGGAGCTTTATATTCTGAAATATAATTTTATTTGTGCAGCAGTTTTCTTGTGCTGAAAAATGCAGGTCACAAAACAGCAAAAATAAATACTGAAGTTCAAAATAAACACCGAAGAAAGGTCACACAGATACATGGATTTGTAATCTTGACTAATAATCTGGGCTTTCAACAACTCAGAAGTATGCAGGACTTCCTGAATTCCTGTAAGAGCTTTTACCAAATGTTAGTTAAGCCTAAGGACCCAATCCATCTTCTAATGAGATCAGTAGGATGTTTTGCATTGACTTTTATCAGAGCTGGATCAGGCTCCAAGTGCTATAGTGGAAAGCAGTTCATAGTGTCATTTTTAGTTTATTTCAGCATCAATGCACTGAAAAGACTTCAGGGAAAATGTATTGGGGCGGGGGGAGAAGTAAAAAGGGAAAGACCTTACCCTGCAACTGCTAGCTTAAAACTATGATATGTTAAATATATTTATATCTTGGTTCCCATGTGTGCATGTTTTCAATTTCAACAGTAATTATTTATGTGAAGCTTTTAAATAATTAAATAGCAAGTGAGCTGTATCTATCCCCGCTACTGCATTCATGCAGTCAAGTTCAGTGCAACCTTTTACCTTCAATCTGCCTTATAGTAACCCATTGTGAAGACAGCTAAATGGTATTCCACCTTTGCTTGTTACACATTTCTTATACTCATTATCATTAATAGCTTAACAGCCTCCAAACTGTTACCTTAATCTTTTTTATGTCAATGAGATATTCTCCAGCCATCAACATTTTACATCCATTATATCCATTAGAAATCACTATATTTCAAATTACACCCAATTAACAGAAGAAATAATTACAACATTACATTTAATCGAATGGAAAATGTTGACCAGGTTTCTTTTTTTTTCCCCATTAGATGACATTTCCATTAGAAGTGTTCTGCTTTGAGATATACACAAATATACAGATTTACTGTAATGCAGTCTCATAAAAAGATTTTATGGTCAGGATGAATTCTTCAGCTGAGATTTATATTATTCAGTTTTGCACCATATTATTCCTATATCATACACTGTTATACGAAAATAGGCTTTCCTTGCTATAGTGTGGCATAGCATGTTTTTTGTTACAAATCTTCATGTCTGTGCTAATGAAGTCTTACAATTGTGTGTCATATAATGTAAAAGTGACATACACACGTGTGCAGACATGCAGGCAGAAAAGTACTCAATATCCTTCAAGTTAAGTTCTCTGCACTGAGTTCGTAGAGTTACATCTTCAGTCTTTATATGATGCTGCATAAAGGAGTTACACCTTCCACACTGATCGACTGCTAGTTGAGGATATTCTGAGACACACACCAAAGAAGGCTAAAAAATCTGCGGAAAATGATGTGTTTTGTTATTCATTGGATTATTTTATTCTGAAATCAAGATAGAAGTGCGTTTTCTGAACGTGTCTGAGTGGGAAAAGTGTAGTGGCTTGACCAATGCAGACCATGTTCCAAGGGAGAGAAAGCATGGAAGGAAACACAGATGTCTGAAGGAATTTAGAAAGAATCATGTCATCCCCAGAAGATTAAAACAAACAAACAAACAAACAGGGATTTGCTTTTCAGGCTTCCTAAGATCATTCATTTCTTTCAGACATTTAGCTGAATAATATTACAAAATATCACTAGGTCACATAAATCTGTTACAAAACAGCAGCAAAGGATCCTTGAACTTATTTCTGCACAGCCCCATTCTGATTGAGTCCACAAGCTTAAGAGCAATGTGGGAAGGAAAGAGTCCTCATCGGTAAAGGCAAAATTGCAGTTCATCAGAGGTACAAGTGCTGGTGAACAAGCCCTCTCAGGATCACTTGGTAAAGGCAGCAAAAGCCACCTCCTGTTTGAATTCTACCTATGACATCTAACAAAATTTCCTTCCAAATTTTATCTACTTTATTCACTTTGAAATGTACAAAAATCAGGATTCTTGCAAACACATGAAAGCCTTTAAGGGCTAGGTACATACCTCAGTGTTATTCGGAAATGTGTCTATCTGACAGTGAAGCCTGACAGGAAATGAGAAAAAGATGATGCGAGCCAGCAAGAAATGGCACAACAAAAACTTCTCTTTTTTTTCTCTCCTGAATTTTTCTCTGTTAATCAGTTAATCAGTTAAAGTATTGGGTATTTTTAATGCTAAAGAAAGTTTTCACCTGCATTCAGTTAAATTTTAAAAATTTTCTGCGAAAACTCTGCTGGCCAACTAAACAGCATCATAAAAAATACTTAAAACTGAACATAATATATGTTGTTACTTTGCCAAATTAATGTCATATCATAAAATAAACAGGTCATTAATACGGCTTCTTTTCTTCTGTCAATATCTAGAAGGGATTTCTGTCTTTTTTCAGTATGGCATTAATTCAAATATTAGAACTATTCTACATCTTTGAGGATAAATTAACATTAATAAAATATACCAATTAAAATTACAATTTAATTTGCAGAAACAGGTTTATAAAAATGTTTAAAGTATTGGACCAAATAATAATTTAGAACCTTCAAAATCTCATTCGTTTCTTCTGTCATCAGTAGGATTATTAAGGAAAAGAGTATATGAACAGATTTCAAAAAGGAAATGAAAAGGTAAGATATGCTTGTTTACCTACAGGCAAAAAGCTGGTTAATGACTGATCTATACAAATTGTGTTTTTCTTTACAATAAAAAATATTTTTTTCTTCTTCATCCCTCTCTCTCACTCTGTCTCTCCCTTATTTAGTTATTTAATTTTTTTTACCAGTTCATGTCTAGGTCAATTCAAGTTCATTTATGTCCAGTAAATTATTCCAGTTAAGAGAAAAGGCACAGAATAAAGTATATAGTGAAATGCCTTCCAATCTGCCATGATGTAGTATTTAATATTAAAGTCAGGTGACACAAATGCAGCTAGGCCTTGGTAGCTAACCTAGAGACCTCCGGGTGTTGAGCTGGAAAAGATGAAGTCTGATTCTGACTTCATAGTATAAACAGAGTGTCATCCACACATCAAAATTCCACCCACAGTGAACCCCCAGCACGGTTAATGATTATAATCTTCACATTTAATCATGGGAACACAGTGACAGGCAAACAAAGGTTAGCTAAACTGACAGTTCAGGCTGTTTGAATGGAAAAAGGGAACTTCACAAATTTTATTTTACAATGTATATATTCCTCCAATAGCACTTTTCAGCTTTATACTAGAAGGGCGTACAAAGCCTGGCTGCTTGCAGAAATTGGCAGTGTGCATAATTAACCTTTAAACTGCAGAAAGACTGGAAACTTTGATGCTTTCTTTAAAACAGTTGCTATGCCAATACTACTTTCAAGGTTAAATTAAGCTAAGGGCACTTAAAGGGTAAAGGAAGAAATACAGCACTAACATGTCAAAGTGTCAGAGGAAAAAAATGCCATTTTGGAAATGACATAGTTATCTTGTAGGGATATTCTCTTTTACTTAGGTTAAAGGACAGCAATAGCTTATTGAGAACCATATTGCAAAGTGTATTTTATTCTCTGTACAGGTTTTGCTGCTCATAAAACTCTGTGGGTCCTTTCTCTGCCCTTTCATCTGACCACCATGATGCCTAGAAAACGGAAGACTTAGGAACAAATGAAAGTACCTGAAACTTTCTTATTTTAAAAATGTACATTCACTGGCTTTTCAGGCATGGATGCAGCAAAGGAATTCAGTTGTGGTATGGAATAATGAGTCAAAATGCAGTAATTGATCCTTACAGACAAAATGAACTTCTTCAAATCCCTCAGCAAAGTGGTGATATTTGTAATAGAACATAACTATTGACCACAAACTAAGCATATAAATAAATGGTCAGTTGCTCTTTAGAGCATTTTAAATTATTATATTGTTTCTGATGCTCTTCAAGGGGCAGTGCTTCATACGTACAATTAGTGAAAAGAATCAATATAATAAATTCCTGCCAAGTTGATAATACATCTTTGTATATGATTAATTCTCACAACTGTTGCAAAATGTTCACATGAATATCTGAGGTCAAAATAGAATAACAAAAGATTTTTTAAGCTTATTACTGTAAAACAAAAAATGTCAAGGATGATCTGGAGAGGCCACTCTCATGAGATAAGATGATAGATCTCCCACACTGGACTCCAAGGCAACTTGTACAGGCCAGGTTCAGTCTGGAAGATGCCTGGCTGCACCATAGTTAGTGCTTATATGGGTTCTTGGTTAGTATTGCGCAGACCTCATCTTGTCCAGGGAAAACTGAATGATTTTAGATCACTTGTCAATATGGACAGGTCAATGAAGACCTTTTAGTTTGATCTAAAACCTCAACCATTCTGTGATTCTGTGATCTTACAAGGTTATCCAACTTGCAATACCCTTCTACCTTGTCTTCTTCTCTTGTCGCTCTTAGGGCAGTGGGTTGAAGGCCAAAATTTCCTTCCACTACCCAACTAGGCACACTGAGCATAAAGGAAGCAGTGCTGGGTGGACATCTGTGGCATTAGGCCTGTGAAATGCTGATCCTCCAAATCCTACTGGAAGGAGAGGCAGAGGAGGAAAACGTTAAATAGAAGTTGCATCACTATGGGCTAGCAAAACAAGGGCTGACAGGAGTATGGTGGCTTTCTGCAAATCCATTAAACTTCAGGCAAGGAAAATTATTAAGGGACAGAATAAGAACAAATTTTTTTGAGGTGGACATAAATACATTTAAGTCGAAAATTAGAAGTTTTTGAGTCATAAGAGAGGTAAGGAAAGGAATATCCCCCTAGCCAGAGAAACAGTAGGCAAAATAACATAAAGGGATTTTATCAGTTTATTTCCTAAATGTGTGACAGTGAATGACTGCAATAACTGGGAGAAAAGTTGATGGCCTAGAAGGTCTCTTGTCACCCTATGTTCCTATGCAATGAAATAGCAGTTCAAGTCTAGTTCAAGACTAGCCACTAATTGTAACTGAGTTGAATGAATCCAATCAGTAGCACCTTGGATTCATTTATCTTTTATCAATTTAAACTGTTTAAATGGCATATAAGATCAAATTCTTTATTGACTGGCAATTTCTGTCACCAGCTTGCAGTAAAAAAAAATTAGATCTACAGAAAATACTGCCAGAAGTTTTATGTCCACAGATACAGAAGACCTGCACTGTTAAAATGAATTCAAATTTTCTTTATACTGATGCTGACTTCCATGGTGACTAGTTTAAAGTCAGAGATTGTGTCTGTGTCTGTGTTCTGACTTCTGTATTTCATTTCAGACTCTCTTCTGTGTCTGGCTTTGTCTCCATCATTCTCTTTTTTTCTCCTGTAAGGAAGGCTTTCTGAGAATATTGTGAATACCATTGCTCTTTAAAAGTAATTGCTTCTAAACTTCCATTTTTCCTTTTTATTTTGAAACCTTTTTTGTGGATGGAAAGAAACTGTTTCTGCAGTTTACATCATCAGTGTAGTACAGAGCAACATATCCTACCAGAGAGAGCACAGTTACAGGAAATGTGTGTATATATATATATATATATATACACTCCTGGCTCTACAGAGGATAAACACTTAAGCAGTCTTTTCCTGTGTACTCTGCCAGTGTATTATGTACTGAACAGAATACAAAATACATGATGATGATATTTACATATTAGAACTGCAGGGTTTTTTTAAAGATGAATGCCAAAAAAGAAAAAAAAAGACACTAAATATTAAAATACATACTGTTGTACACTTAGGACATTTTCATACAGGGAAAGTAGTATATCTTAAGTTAACCTGCAAATTTTAAGTACCATAGATTTTCTACACTAAATCCTCAGAATAAGGACACAGTCCTCACAAGTACTATCTCTTATGGCTATGTCCTAAACTGTTGCTCTGAGAAGGAGCAATCAGCTTCCCTTTTGTGCTGCAAGATAAATGTTGGCCTTTCTTTCAACATTAGGTCTTAGCCACCAAAACAGTGCTGGGGACCACCCCACCGATTCAAATGGTATGTGCTTTATAATCATCTTTATCATATAATCATATGCCTTGATAGCATAGATCAGAAGGACTGATCCCTTGAATCTTGTCTATCGTTACTGTGGCCTCCAACAAAGGCAATTGAGGAACCCATTACACTTTTTGTTTTCACTAAACTGCACACAGCTATGGCTTTTTTACAGAGGCTTTTTCCTATCATACTGCTGAAACACAGATCCAACTGTTGAGCTGTTTACAAAACCATTTAAGCATCACTATTGTGTTACAGTTGACTTCAAAGAAGAAAAAAGAAAGAAAAAAAACCCAATGTGGCTCAGATTTAATTGTTTTTAAAATGCTATGAAGACAAATAGCTATTCAGCGGGGAAAACAACAAACAAACACAAAAAGATCCTAACTCCAAAACAGAAATATGTAGCAGACACAATAAAGGGAATTGTGTCAAGCAGAAGGTTTTGGTCACCAGCATTCTTCTATGGGATGTAGAAGTCATTTCAGATTAGTGCATCCTTTCTCCTTTTCACGCTAATAACTGAACATTGTCTGAGCTAAACACACCATGAAATGTATTGATTGTGCCCTGAGAGATGTCTGACGCAGGGAAAGACATTTGCTTCAGCTGTGGTCTTATCAGCTACCACAGAGAAAGGGCAGTGAGGGAGAACAGCTACTTAAATTCATTCCAGTTAGAAAGAGGACACCACCAAACTATATTCATTCAGACCTGGTTAATCCAAGTCTGTCTGCAAAGTCCATTTTTATTCAGATTAACAAATCCTTGGGTAAATGCAGACTATAAAACAGGTTACAGTTTAAATCCTTCAGATACTCGACATACGGATAAACCAAGCATGGATTAACCATCTCGGACTGTAAATCCAGGAAACTATGTCTGTTAATTAGACAAGGTCAGGCCTATAATGGGGTAATGGGTTGGGGTGGGCAGGAATAGGAAAAAGAAAGCAGCTGTCTCAGCCCTTTTATGTGTATGTGTGAGAAAGGGAATGTTTTGTGCAGTGTGTAGAACCCAGTGGGAATGTAAAGACAGGAAAAGTTTCTAATTTTTCCAATGAATTAAATCTAAGGAGGAGCCCTCAAAAAGTCTTCTGCTCCCTCTTTTCTAGAAGAAAAGAAGTTGAAGACAAGGATCATCGGCACTCTGATTTTGCTCTTTCAGAATTCCCTTTCTCAATTTTACTTGCAGCCAGTTTCAGAGAAAACATTAACAGATAATTTAAAGATTTACTTTATAAATGTTTACTAATTTTTAGAAACAAATAGTTACTAAAAATCACACGTAAAGACAGTTGAGTGTAATGTAGAATATTCGTATTTATGAAGACATGACTTCAGCAAATGATTTCAGACTTGCAAGAGGTTCTGGCAAGAAAAAATATCAGAGAGAGTTAAGAGAAAGTGGTAGGGTGAACTGTGAGTAAGGAGCTCGCTTTCTTTATGAAAGCATGGGAAGAATTAGCAAATCTCTGCTGCTAGAAGGAATAAGAGCAAAAGTCTTCTTGCCCTGATGACAACTAGCTGTCATGCATCTTTTGCCTAGACTCAGCTACCTTCTCCTTTCTTTTAAGAGGGAAGACATAAAGAAAAGCTGTTCAAAGGCTTTTCAAAGTTAATGAGAGGCCTCTCAAGAAACTCCAGAAGCTCTCTCAGGACTCCATGGATGTCAAGAAGCTCTCTAGGAAACAGCAGCCAATACAGAGAAGATCCCCAGGAAGACACTTCAGAGCTAGGTGACTTTTCACTGCTAATTTCACCTGCCCTTTGGAATGACAGCTCAGCTAGAGTACAGCTGTGCAAGAAACTCTTTTAGCAAATATGAAGCTCTCTGAGTCAATATTCTCCTAACTTCTAACTTCTGAGCAATGTTAAATCTTGAAAGTAATTCCTCATGTACATACTAAGGCTGTGAAAACACTTTGACCCTAACACAGAAAAATTCTTTGGTCTGGTCTTTCATTCACTTTCATCATCAAAACTACTTTTTACCTGCTGAAAATAGACATGTGGACTACAGCACATGGATATCAACAAAAAAATCAGTTTTGCTTGCGCTTGAAGAAGTATGTTTTCAAGGCCAAAATTGAGCCCACATGATAAACTGAATTCAAACTCATACAAGAAAGACCTTTAGCCAGTTAAATGCTCTTCAGTGCTGTGGTGGGTTTGCCACACACCCTTAGAGTACAAGTGAGTGCCAGTCAGGACAGAAAAACTAAAGACTCATCAAAGAGAGACAAAGGAACAATATTGTCATATTAAGCGTTTAAATACACAAACAATCCTGGGAGTTCAAGAAATGTTTTACCTTTAATAAAGTTCCTTAATCTTTTTCTCATTCACTTTGAAAAGAATTTTTAAAAATAGTAATTCTTTTCAAGGTTGAACAGGACACTGAGGGTCATCAAAATATGTTTTCATTCATAGTAACAGTTTCATGGGCAAAATACAAATGAGCAGACTATATTTTCTGCAACTTCGACAATGCCTTGTCCAAAGCAATCAGCCTTGAGACTTTGCTCATATATCAGCTTAAAGTTCTGTGGTAAATTAGTCTGAATACTATGTATTTTTTTTCTTCTGTGTAACCAAAATAAATAAATAAAATGAATAAATAAACCTCGTGAGTGCAGTTTATTACCAAAATAAATCAAGAGTCCAGTTATGCCTGTCATTACCACCCCGTTGTAGTGTTATTATACATAGGCACACAGTATTTTTAGTTTAACTTAATGTTAAATTGAATTTTCACACTGCAGACTTCTCTCTTGGTATTTATTTCAAAAATGGACTGAATTTTTTTTTGTCTTATTTATTCATTTTGTGAGCCACTTAACTAGTTACTAATTGAAAAATGTCGTTTTAAGGAAAATCTGTGGATTTGGGTTAGCTGAGAAACACCCTACCGTATCTGGAGGTTCAGGCAATGCAGAAGGGATTACAGACCACAAAGAGAGGGCAAAAAAATGCAAAAGGCATAGAGTCCAAGTTTCACCCTCTTCTGCAAAGGCCTGAGAAGGATCTACTCAAAAGGTTAAGAGGTCATATAAAATATCATGCAGAAATTCCCTCAGTATGGAATTTCTTTAAGAAGAAGCTAATGTTAAATCTGGCATATTTTTGCCAAAAGTTTCTGTTCCTGTAGAAAATCCATTTCTTCCTTAAGACAAAATCTGCTGTGCAGAGTCAATTTAGAAAACAAAGCAAGCTGTTTTACTCCTATGTGACAACATCAGCTTTTTCACACATACATACACACAAAATGGAAATTATAGGGGCAACCTATATATATAATATCTATGATATCCCCCTGAAGGTGCTGGGCTCTCAGAGGTGTTAGACAACCACTGTGATTTGCTCAGGAATAGCTGAACTATTACAATATAGCCTTTGACTATGTCTGACTATACATGACTAAATACTCCACCTATGTTTAAAGAAGGTTAAGAAAAAAGATTATTGAGAGAAATTAACTAAGAAATTCTGATCCTCAGAAGAGCTGGCTGTAAATATTTTTAAGACATTCAATCTTTTTACATGACAGAATAGCTACTTGAAAAAGAAAAACTTTAGGCTGACGAATTTTTTTTAAAATGCCAAACTCCATCTATGCTGCTTTCTCAAATGATTTGATAGTGCAATTCTTCATTGAAAGCATAGATTAAAAATGTTGGATTTGCTTCCATTTTTAACAACAAAAAATCCTCAGTAACAGAAAAAAAGTCAAATAATCCCTTGAATAAACCTTTCCACAACATTCTGAGCACATTCAAATATTTTAAATGTTAAAATGTAATTAAACATATATGTACTAATATGTATTTCGTATATTTATTTCATACAAACAGATGATTTGGAATTATCAGTAAAAGCTGCATTTTCAAAAAAACTTTTTTAAACAGCCTCAGAGATTTTTCTCCCCCAAAAACACACTCATCCCAAAGACAAAAAAAATGCAGAAATACAAATATATATATATTATATATTTGTGTATATATATATATTTAATCTTTAATTTTCACTGATTATCTACTAAGGATAAAATTTTGATGGTCATAGAGAGGGCCTGACCAGCTCTATCTTCACCTTCCTTTTCCTATTTTTTTAAGCCTTATGAATATTTTAAGAGTGTCTCCTCCAGACTCTAGCTGCTTTCACTGTTTTTAAAAGATACAGAGATACATCCAAATGCAATAGAATTACAGAATACTCAGATGATATCCTGATTCTCCCACTTACCCTAAGAAGCTCAGGTGGTGTAACAGGACTGAGATGTTGTTCAATTTTTAGTCAATCCCACAACTGTACGAGTATAATCCAAATGAAGCTGAGGCTTTTAACACAGGATTAAAAATGATAAATTATGAGCCACTATGAAGCATAGAATAGCTGTGCATGAATTGCCCAGCCCAAGGCAATAAAGAGCTCATTTTATTGAGAAATAAAGTTTAGGCACTGATTGCATCATTGACCTTTTACCATTTGGATCTGTATGCAAGCGATAACTGTTTCAAATTGCCACACTCAATGTCATGAATGATGGTGACAAAAGAAGAAGAGAAAAAGGAGTTTGCAACTTATACTTAGTTTTGTTTTGTAGCACTAAGGAGCTAAAGTATTAACAAGCCAAAGAAAAAAGAAAGTTATTCATTCTTACTGAGAACTTGCCCTTTAAATTGAGAAAACTCATAGCAAAGATGTTTAGAAAAATAATGGGAAATAATAGGAATATAATTGGAAAGCTGACATTTTAACCAGACGCTCAGCTAGCTTCTAGCTCTGAGCAATATCACCTCAGTATTAAAATGGTAATAAGCCTCTTCTCGATCCATTCTGGTGATGTAAATGTGGAGCAGAGAACAAAATATTCTTTAAAAGCCTACAGTTTCAAAATTACAATCAGGCTGTACTTGAAAAGTACATGTATCGTACATAGATGAAGTACAGATCAGTGATAGAACAGTGACGAGCACTGATTTTCATTTTTAGCTATGACATTTAGCTTGTGAAGCTTAAGATAAATAAAAGTTTTCCTTATTTTTCACATCTTCAAAATAAATAGAAATACTCACTGCCTCCCTAGCAGTGAAGTTCATAAAATGATCCTTAATTATGAAGTTTCTTCAGGAAAGTAGTTACTATTAAATGTATTATTGTTGTTTGATGATGTGAGATGAGATCACTCAGAGTGGCACACACATGATTACTGATAATGGTCTCCATGCTTTCTGTAGCACCAAGAGCCAAGCTAGACACATGGACAATTAAAAAATAGTTTGCCTGTGGATCATATATATTTTTATAGCCAAAAACTTGGACTCTTGAAGCTGGTTACAGTCACAACAGTCATTAACAAAAAGATCAAAATCCATCTGAATCAGAGACAAGGTGGAAAGAGTAGGGAATAATCAAACAATACCACAACCATATGTATGAAAGAGGTTAGGACTCAGGAGTAGGCAGATCGTTTTCCAGCAGTCAGTAGCAATTGCAACAAACACAGTCTTCTGCAATTAGGGAGAGATGACGGAGTCAATTTATCCACAATTAAAAGCATGCAGGCTGGCAGGGGCAATTATAGTAATACATACACAGTCAATATATTCACTAATTAAAAAGGCAAGAAGGAAAATGGATATATTGGGAAATGACAGAGAAAAGCATCCCATTCAAATATAATTCACTATTTGAGATATAATTCTTTGGAAGACTCCCCAATTGGCAGCAATAGCTTAGAAATTGTGCTGTATATTATATATAAACCACCCTCTGAGTGAATACTTGTACAACAGCACCAGTAATCTCAGTCCCAGTTCAGATGAACATAAATAGTTTGGCCTAGTTCCAAAAACATGGAGTATGTTTCTGATTTTCCTCTCATTGAGCATCTGTACAATTCTCATCAGGAATTTCCACTCTGGGGCATTCTAAGAGCACAAGAGACAGATATGCTGGTCTGAATAATTATCCCTTGATGAGCAAAATAGTATCCTGTGGTAGTATTTGCCTGATGCAGATTAGCAAAAGACAATGCCAACAATGCTGTGCCATTACATTGTTTATTGAAAGTCAAAGTAAAAATTAAATCACACACCAATCCTCAAGCTGGATTCTGTTTCAAGACACTGACCTGCATGAGTATTTGTTATAACTGGATTCTTGGATCTCAAAAGATTCTAGCCAATTTGCCTGAAATATGCTTTCAAATGAAATTCTGGTAAGTGGAATGCGTTTTATGTTTCCCTGTTGTCAAATATATTATCTATGCCACCCATATAGCACGGGCATTTTTTTTTATCCTGATCAACCAAAAACAACATTATGGAGGAAAATTCCTTTTACTATACCAACAGAATATAGAGGACTTTAAATGATACATTCACTTTTACTCTTTCTTGTTCTTATAGCTGGTCTGTCATTGCACTTTGGATACTAAAATTGACTATGAAACTGAGGAATAATCATTAAAAAGTGAAAATGAAGATTAGTAAGTACTACTGTATATCACTGATCATTCACATTAAGTTTCAGATTTGATTTAAAAAATATAAATTGACCATTTTGGTTATGTTTAATACATTCAATTTTTAATGTATATGTGTTGATACTCTTCTTAATCAAAAATAAAACACTTCAAAACACTTGGAACTTAAAGTACCGCTCCAGTGCAAAATACTTTTAACATAAGTTTCATGTATTTCAAACCCACGTGAGTAGGGTGGCCAAAATGCCTCAGATGCCTCAAATTTCTTCCTCTTCCTGTCCTGCTAGAAACGACTGGGCATGTAGCGTGACAAAAATGTATAGACATTATAGAAGTTATGTTCTTAGTCTTGCTGACATTGAGGTCAAGGGACAAACAGATGAGATATTCACAGAACATGTGAAAACAAGCAGTAAAACTTCACTAGATTTGCAATAATTTTATAAAGGACACACAGACATACAGCATCGTGTGTACAGGTGATTGTACTTCAGTAATCTGAGGCCTTAACATATTTGTTCTAGGAAGGAAATTTAGAAACACCAGTCTCAATATTTTCTGTCTGTTGGCGAAACTCAATTTCAACTCGTTTCAACTCTCCAAGCTTCAGCCTATTCAGTGAAGTACTCCTAGACATATGATGCATTTTCATCTAACCTACATTTGCATGTGAGGTTTCAAAGGAATGTTGCATGAGCTCATGGAGGGAAAGTAAATTGTAGTGCAGCAGAAGTCATGTAGTAAATGCAATTCCCAAGGACAGAAAAGATGAAAGAGGGCAGAGAATCACACTAAGGTATGGAAGAAAGACATGAACTATACTTACAAGTTAGCTTCCTAGCACAGCAGGAACAGTAATTTTACTAACCAGAGTTTACAGACTGTGGAGAGAAAGAAAAAAGCAGAATATGTTCCAGCAGTATCCTGAATATTATCTATACGCAGAACAGTACTGAAGTTGCAAAATCTTGCTCTCACACTGCATGTGTCACCAGCTGGGTTGCCAGAAGTTTTTTTATGAGACTGTAGGAAGCAGACCTATGAATTAAGTCATATACAAACTCTGGTCTCCTGAGAATGCATTAAATAACTTTGGAAAATCAATTTAAATCAGAGCAGTAGGTATACCATGGCAGCACCGTTCTCACATCTTGGTGAATTCTGCTGTCAGAAGGGAAGAGAAAGCATGCAGAGCAAAAAGTATATGATAGATCACATTCTCCAGCAAATTCTGATGGATCTGTGATACTTCCACATATGTGCATTTGTAAGATGATACCCTGGCCTCCTTCCCCCTCCAGGATCCTATAGTCAAAACTCAGTTATTTGATTCAATCTTTGATCCACCAGTCAGCCATGACTGGTACCTGGGATCAGAATGGATGAAGAAATAATGTACTGCAGTCAGAAGAACTATGCAAAACACACAGTTTAGTTATAGCTACATTCCTCCTCCCCTACCACTTAATCAGGTATGTAAGTCCTATGATTTAGGAGGAATAAAAACCTTTTAAGCTGACTCATGAATAACAGTAATTTTTAAATTAACTCTTCAGAAAGTCTCCTGCTTTCAGTGGGACTTCTAAGAATAAGCCAACAAAAAATAGGACTGGCAGTGACAGAACTGTTCTTTAGAATTTTGTAAGTGCTTTATCTTCTCCTAAATGTCTGCAAACAAGAGCAATTTACATCTGAGATGCTCTTCTGTTCCTGAGGCTGTTGAGATGTCTTTACCAGAAGGTTTACTAACAAAAAGGTTTGTAGCAATTTGGGAATAGAACAACAGATGTAAAACAATAGAACAATAGACATATAGGAAGGAGAAGAGTGAACAGTAAAATCCACAAAATAAGAAATTATAATGAGCAAAAAGAGACATAATAATAGGCAAATGCCTAAAAATAATCTCCAAGCTGAAAAGGTAGACAGTGAGGGACATCTTTAACTGATACAAATTATATTGCTTCCACAGCCTTGAGTGGAACTGTACTCGTTATCATGTGAGAATATGGTGTGTTTTTCTTTCTTTTGTATAGTCTCTTTTTTTTTTTTAATTGTAAGCAGTTTCATATAGCATAAGAACTTTTGTAATCAGACAAGCCAAAAATTTTTTTAGTCTAAAATACTGTCTCTAGCAGTGGTCAGTGGAGGATACATAGGAAAACAGAAAAGGCATGCAGACAAAAATTTGGGATACTTTTTTAGCTTCCAGGATTAAGTGGCTTAGGGATTTCCTGAACTGGGTTTCACTAGATTTAAATGTATGTTTTTCTACTTTATACACTGTTGCTTTCCTAAAAGAATACAGTACAGTTTCAAACAGTGTTGAGTACTGAGATGATATACTCAGAGATCAACGGTGACTAAAAAAAAAATCTTTCCTGAAAGGCCGTTTTTGAATATGTGAAATTATTCTTCCTTGTGCACTATTTTGTATTCACTGTCATTTAATTTCATCTCCCATTTTAATCACCAAGTGACTCTGGTTAGACCCTTCTGCAACTTTTCAGAGTTAGGCTCAGATTTTATTATTTTGAATAACTTCGTAGCATTCACAGACCTTGTTGATTCACTTTTCACCCCTTTTCATTTCACAGAGGAATATGTTGAACATATGTTGAAAATGGAGGAACGTGTATGAGCTCAGCTCATGGAAGATCACAAATGACTTTCTTCCATCTTGAAAATTATCATGTATTCCTAACCTCAGTTTCCTAACTTTTAAACTTTTGTTTATCTGTAACTGTCTCATAATAGCTTGGTTTCCTTTTGTGAGAGACTTCACCTAAAGGAAAATAAATAGGATACTTTAGTAGTGTAGTAGACAGGACCTGTACAGAGAAGTTGGTCTTTTTCATTACACCAAATAATACATTTGAAGAAATGGACATTCAGTCATACAGGAAGAAATTCTTAAGAAGCTGAAAGCTTTTTCAATTGTTCCAGCTGTATCAACTGGACTAGTAAAAGATGCCACTTTTCCGTCCAGACCTTATCTTCTTAGACCATCATGGAAACATCTTCTTCTATGACACTAACTATCCAAAGCAGAAATAAATTGTATTTCACAATCCTCTAGTTTTGGAACAAGGATTTCTTAGAACCCATATGAGGCTTATATCTGTGGTTAAACAAAATTTATGAAATCTAATCATTTGGGAGAAAAAAATAAGTAATAAAACAGAAAAAAGAAACAATATTACATGTTTTGTAATCAATATGAATTGTTATAGTTAGTTTTTGCTTGCTAACATACTATTTCATATAAACTACATAAAGATCAGCAAGAAAATGTCAGCAAAAATATCAGAAATACAATAAAAACAAAAGTTCTAAACAGAATGATCATCATTTTGCAAGGAGAATCATTTAATTGTCTGATGAAACTTGAATATTATATTCTTTAGTCTGTAGCCCTTATAAGAATAGCTCGTAGCACTGTTTTTAAGCCTTGTAAATGCAGGCAGTAAAGGCTGAAGTTCATTGCTAGGTCCATGTTGGGCTTTCTTCCATGGCAGGTTGTGAAGTTCCATCACTGCCACCAAGATGCATTGCAGCTACACAGAATATTCTTCTGAGCCGGAACCTGATTTATGAGCTTGCTTTTCCTAAGGCACTTACATCTTCAGGCTTCTCTATATATTATTTAAAAGTTAGGTGACCCCTAAGATGTTAAAAAAACCCACGTCTTCTTAGTCCTTCTTGTCACAATGGTGTGACAGGAGACTCCTGTCTGTAAAGCACAGGACATGGTGCACCATGCCAAAGTGCTAGGAGGGTGGAGTAAATTTCAGCAGGTTCTGCAATCCATCCCCAAGAACTCTTAATATATCAAGGACTCTTTTCTGTTTATTTTTCTTTTGTTATTACTTACTTTAATATGTTATAATATGGTTTTAGAGGTCTTCTCCAGCCCACAAAGAGTTGAGCAAAAAGAGACCCTATTTTTAAAGGAGTATCTGGATGCTAATGTTTTTTAGCACTTTTGCTAAAGCTGAACAGAAGCAGGCTGGTAGCTTTTTGTAGAAAGGATTCTTCAGTTCTGTTTTTTGTTGTTTTTTTTTAAGCAAAACCTAAGCATTATAAAGAGCCACTAATAACACCAACAGAAGTTTTGATTGTAGCAGTACATCAGTTTCCCTAGCATCACAGAGTTGTTCCTCTCCACTGTCCCTTCCCCATCCCAACCCCCCTGCCCTCCCACCAGCCACATTGCTTGCTGTTGCACACTAGAGACAGGGTTTTCAAGACAGCTTAGCTTTTTCTTGTGCACCAAAGTAACAGTCGAAGCATCCAGATGCACTCATAACTTTGCAGCTCCAGTATGCCTCCAGGGAGTATGTTTTTCATAGAGACCCAGCACCCAACAAGCTGAGCTCCTGAGACCATTAATTTGTTGCTCAAATAAGATCTAAGCTTTTTAGAAGTCCTAGCTGAGTAAATCATAAATCCTCAATTGCTCAGTAACTCTTTGTTCCTCTACTCTTCAAGTGCTGCTATTAGTTGTTCCTTCCACTTGTACTGTCATTCCACCATAGAAAAAATATGTCAAATTGTCTTATTTGAAAGAAAGAACCAGTGAGAGCTCACCCACTGCAATAAACTCTATCGGCACCTCTTTTCCCTTTGCTCGCTAAGAACATAAGAAAAAACAACAAAGGACAGAAGTAAACAAGCAACTTTCTGTGAAAGTCTTTCCTGCTTCATTTTCATACAAAGAATGTCTCCAAAGGTCTCACTCTGACTTAACAGCTTAGAAAAAAGTGAAATGCACAGAGTTAGAGGGGGAATTGAAAAATATGATTTTAAAAAATGAGAAAAAAGACAACACTGAAAGCCCAAAACGTGCATTTTGAACTGTATGGCTGTTCAGAATGTTTTATGAAGCCATTAATATTTAACTCTTTTGGTGAAAGGTCCAGTTCTCAAATTAATCAAAGGCATGTATTATATAATTATACCATAAAGTAGTTTCACTTGCTTATCACTGGTTAAGCAGCAGAACACAACCTGCTTCTTTCATGAAGCATATGTTATGGTTCAAATCATCAGCACCACCACATGAGCATTACAGTGAAGTTGCCAAGGAATAATCAGTTGAAATTAGACATATATTCTGAACACTATAATTGTGCCTGGTGCACATTACCATCACCAAGGAAGATACTGCAGCAGGTTTGGAACTCTGCTTTATTACATACAGCATAGAACATAGTGGGAGTTACTTGTGCTACACTATTAATAAAGCAGCATGATTTTCACAAATATTTTGTGTGGTTAAATCATATTAAGAGTGGCTTTTTAGAACCCAATAGTCAGCATGCATTACAATTGCAATGAATGAAGTACAAATTTCTGAGATATTTTGCAGTCCTAGACTACAGGTGTAGGAATGCTAGACTCCTTTCCACATGCAGTTACACCAACAGGCATAGATATTTTTGTTTGCTCAGAAGCCCATAGCTTCAGATGATACCAGCTAGGATCCAGAAGAAGTTGTTGTGACATTTTGAGCTCGGTTTTCACTGTTATCAGTGTTTGTCTACAGCTCACGCAGCACAGCAGCTGGATCCCTTCCCTGGAGTTCTCCCTTCTTCTTTTCTTCCCAGCTTCTCATATTTATTTGGAGGCTGTACTTAGATTACTGTATTTAATAAATACTGATGAATCTGTTCCCTCTTAATTCAGTCACCTGGACTCTTTTTGGAACAGCCATACTTTTTGTGTCTAAAATGTCCTTTGGACAATCTAGTCTACATACTGTGAAATAAAAAAAATTATCTTGTGTTTGCTTTAAAAACGTCCTTCTAATTTTATCAAGTGCCCACTGTCTCTTAGTTTATGAGAAATAGTGAATGATTGCTTTCTTCTGCCCTTCTCCAAATCATTCATAATTTCATAGCAGTAACACCTTTGTCCCCTCTTTTCATGGCCATCTGATCAGCTTGGACAACACAGGAAATGGGTGATCAGATCTGTGTATGCCTGCCCACTGTGCTTTTCAAGGAAGGAGACTCACTAGGTAATGCTTATCACACGACCAAATACCCATCACTTTCATATAATCTATGTAATCTAGAAACTAATTTTTTTTAATAATAATTTTGAAATAATAGTATTCCAGTAACTTAAGGTGTACACTGGTCTGAGTGCAGAAATGGAATATGTGGCAATATTCAGCACGTAAACAGACACTCACTAGTTACAGACTTACTCCCAGTTATGCTGAACTTCAAGCTTCCTTTTCTCAAAGCAAATGTTTTGAAAATGAAACCCACTTGACTAAATTAAGAAGACATATTTAGCAAACTATCTTAATCATTAATCAGTTTGCAGTTGTGAAGGTTTTACCCACTTGTGCCTACTCTGTGTAATAAACATTTATTAAGCTTTTCTTTTTTATATCATGAATGCTGATAATGTGCTTTGAATTGCTCAGAGAAAATTACATATAACATTTGACTCCAAATGACATTAATTGCAAAAATCCAGATCTGGAGGGTTTGTGGGTTGTTTGTTTGTTTTGTTTTGTTTTTTCCCTACCAAAACATTCTCAATCCCTGCATTAATTTCTCTTGGTTATCAACCTATAAAATTAATAGAGTTGATAGGACTTTTCACATCACATCTCAGAAATCAGTTGCTTTTTAAGTAATTAGATGTGTGAGTCACATTAAAGTATAATAATGGGTTTTCTTTTGATATTGATGATTTCTCTTAGTATATGTACATTAGTACAAAGTAATATGTACCATAAAGTAGCAGTAAATGCAGAAAGTGCATACTGTGTTTATTTAGTAAACAACTGAAATGGTTACTAAATGTATGCAATAACAATGAATAATTTTGTTCATTTTCTGTTTTTAACTTATCAAAAAACAGATTTCAGATTTTATAAATAAATTATTTTAAGAGGTCAGCAAAGACTGATCCAGCTCCATGGAAGTGAATGGGCATATTTTCATTTACTCCTACCCATTTTCACTTAAAACCTAAATATGTTAGTTAGTACATTTCTGTCCGGATTGGTTTAAAATATATATTTTCTAAATGAAAATTCAGTGTTCACTAGAAATATTTGAAATACAACCCTGCTTTTACCAGAATTTTTAAATTGTTGAACAGCTCTAAGCATTTTCCACAGAACAAGATTTCAGAGGTTTAACACTCAAAATACTTCCAGTTTATAGCAAAGTCAATATACTCCAGACAAAAATGTTGATGGTAATGTTTCTAATTTTCTTTGGCCTTTCCCCACAATTTTTTTCTAATCAAGTGTATGTACAACTAAAGCTGTTTCCTAACTACTGCATCTCATGTTTTCAGTTCTCACTATGTCACTAAGGACCCCTTAAAGATATATGGGTCTCTTCTGTGCACTGTGGCTGCATGACAAATCAGTGGGGACTACTCAAGCTGCAAAGTAATGCTTAATTATATCAATGAGAGTCCCCTATTAACTATCAAAGGCAATGGATCAAGCCCCAAATTTTTTTCACTTTGCGAAGGATTCTGAAAAGACCTCATGCAAACATACTAGTATTATTGCCAAAACTTATGTGATCATATTTAGGAATAAAATAGTTTGTGTGAAATATATAGAAAATAAGTGAGAAGGTTTGCTGGTATTCTATTTAATTCACATTTTTGCTTTGAGGGAAAAAATGTTTCTGACTATGTACTCATAACATTTAACTGCTTACTGTATGTTACTAGTAGTATACTTATGTTAATAAAAATCATCTCTAATAATATGCATATAAGAGAATATTTCCTTTCCTTTTTTAAAGAGTCTCAATGAGAATATAAGCAATCATTTCTTGTGGAGCTTTTATTCAGTCTTTAGGAACAAGTCAGTTTTATAGGCATTATCTTTCTCTGTATCAGCCAGGTCAGTCACTGCCTACAACATCAAATTTCAGTGTGGGATTCAAAGGTACTCCTCACTCAAAAGAAGGAGAAATGTGAAGAAGGGCTCTTCAATGTGATTGTTTTATTTTATAGAATTCATGTGTACTTGGGCATAAGGACCATGACAAGGAGTTCAGAGAGACAACAGGGGAAACAGGGTTTGTGTTGACAGGGGATAGAAAGGTCCCTGAGCACAGCCAAACCACTTTAGTCTGCAGTTTCATGCTCCCAAGTTCAGAGCCTCCCTGTCTGCCCAGCAAATACTGGTGGAGCCCCTGGGCAGACCTTAGGCCTCAGCTCCTGCTGGTGGCCAGACCCTGGGGATGACCAGGCTCTGCCATTCCTGCTGATCCTACCCACAGCTCCAGCAGCAGAGGTCTCTGAGACAAAGCTAAAGGTTCAGAAATCACAGAGAAGTTTCCATCCCATTCAACAGAACTTGTTTTTTCTTGTAAAATTTCACTTTATGAGATTGCACACAAAATCTACGTTAAAGCGCTTTTAATGTTTAAAGGCTAAACGCCTGAAATGTCCATGTCTCTGGGCGTTTTGATGTTCTGCTCAAATGCTATCATCTTTCTCCACAGGGTTTAGGTCTGCATAGTCTGTGCACAAATGCCAAGATCAATAAGGTAACAACAGTGTTTGGGAAGCTCTGCTGAGCTTCGATTACACTTTAAAACAATTTTTAGCATTCACCTTGGGTCCTGAGGCCTGAACACCATGTCAGTCACAAAATGCTAAATCAAATCCAGGACGATTATTCACCCAGACAGAAAAGTTTTCTAGGATATTCCAGATAATTGTCACAAACTTTATTGGCTCCTACTACGAATCTCAGGAAGAGGAAAGCAGTCTCTTTCATCCCATCTAAAATACAGACACTAATTAACTGATAAACTGATAACTGAAAACTCCATATTCCACTAGCCACGCTACATGTTTAGCCAAAGGGTTATCTGAAAAAACCCTAGATGTACAACATCTTTTAATCACACAGATAGAATTCAGTTATAAATCATCAGCAAAGCCTGATGCCCTTGTATAAAAGTGGATATTGGTTACTTGATTAGACAAAGCCTCTGAAACTAAATGTCACGTGGTTTTGAGAAGAGAGTCCACATGATGTCTGGGCAATAAATGTCATGCAACCAATTTGTGTCTTTCCAAATGGCATTCCTTGCCTCCCACTGTAGTCCAGCAGGGACCAAAAAATCCAAACCAAGACAGATGGAATTTTTTTATCTCCCTATATTCTTGGATCCACACAGTTCTACAAACAAACAAAATTTTTAAAAAAGGAAAAAAGTAGAAATCGTTGAGTCACTAGGTCTTTACAGGCACACTCACAGTGTGATTGTTTTTCTAGCAGACTGAAAAAGCACAAAAAAAATGCAGCCATCCTCAACCTAGGGGAGTCAGAGAAGCTTGTTTTGCGTTTGGTTGAGCATCATAATCACAGGTGATTGCCTCAACTGATCAGGATCAAAAGAAAAACGTCTTGTCACTTCCTTTTTGACACACTCAACCAAACCAGTGTTAGTCTATGAAAATTCAGCAAACAGCATCATATTAACAACTGTAGATATTCAGAGAAAACAAAATAAGCTTCCATGGACAAAATAAATCCCTCAGGATTTGCGAGCCTAGTTCAAACTCCAGGCAAACTTAACACAATATTCTACTGACTAGAACGAAATTTGAACAATGTTTAGGCAATTTGGGACTGGGCTAAAATATTTTTTAGCATTCTTAATATCTATTACTTGATATTGGTCTACTCTATATGAACATGAAAATACATGAGTATTATTCACTGGCAATTTTAGGAGCCCTTTTAGCTCAGATTTCTGCTGTTCAGAAAGGTAAGTAAGAAATACTCCCCTTTTGAACTGAAGATTCAGGTATTGCAAATCAAAAAATGATTTGTAAGAAGCACTGCCTACCTCCAATGGAACATTTGGCATTGTTATTGAAAAAGTAATTTTCAATTTTCTTCCACAGGGTGTGTGTGTGTGTGTGTGTGTGTGTATACACATATATGGATTATAATTTTTTTTAAATCCATGTATGTATCTATATATTTTTATTTATTTATTTTTGTTTTTATTATCCATATTTATTTATTGTACCGATATTGCTACCAATATTTTCAGGAGAAAAAATGAGTCCTTTCAAGTCCTAATGCCTAGTGCTGGAAACAGACATCAGGAAAGGACAAAGGACAATTGATAAGGTTTTCAGAGTAAGTGGGAAACTGAAGAGTCTGGGGTTTTCCTCTTGGCTGATCTACTCTCCTCTCTTACGTTCCATCCCACCCTACTCACCACACTCTGTTTAATTTTGGCCTTTAGAAACAAAATAAATAAAGCTATTGCTTCTCCATTTCAGTTTGTTTTAATTTCCTAGATTAAAAACAAAAATACCTGTAAAAAATCTTGAGGAAAAAACAAGTCTTTCATATTTAAGAATTTTCTTGTTTGCATACATGCAAAAATTGGGACTTATTTTTTCCTCTTCCTTTTAAAGTTTTTAGCATTTACTTCAAGTTTACACAACACAGAACTTATACCTCCCACTGCTGTGTTGCGCCTATACTGCTGAGTGTTTGGATACAAATGCAGGGGTGTGAAAATATCCTCAAACTTGTAATTAGGCAAGCATATTGATATCTGATAACTAGGTTTCAGAACAAATTATGAGGTGCGCTATAATATGGATTAGATATATTTTAAAAGTTCCATGAAAGCACTGAAGTTTTGTGATACAAGACCAACATTTTACGATATTTTTAAGGAATTATTATTTTTAAAGCTGGAAGATCCAGCTTATTTCCATTACCTTACTGGATTTTGAGACATTAGGCTTCTGGTGATATTTATAAGTTTCTTTTACCATAGCCATAAGACTTTATGGCCAGTTTTTTATGGAACTGAATGCAGAGTGCTTCTTATATAATCACTGAACTTCAGGACAAGGGACTTGGAGTCTTACGCTAAAATAGTGAGAACTGACAACACTGGAAAACATGATGAAGTCACTACTTTTCTTTTTCTTTACCTGTTTCAAGTCAGTAATATTTGCAAAGAATGTCATCACGTTCCTATATCATTTCTTTCTCTGTCCAAATCCATGCTGCCTCTGTTAAATGGAAGTTTCACAGTTTTACAAGCTAATTCTCTTACTATGATACTACCTCAAAAATAGTCAACTTCATCATCCTTATAATACTTATTAGTCTTTAGTTCTTGAACTTATTTCCTAAATTTTGAGCATTTATATTTTATTGCCACCTGGAGCTGCCTGCTGGTACTTTTATTTGATCACAGAAAAGTCCGGAGACTAGAAAGTCAGTAATATGAGCTTTACACTTTGCAGCAGTTAAAATCTCAATTGCTCCCTAGAGACAATGAATTATAGAATTGTACTTTAGAACAGTACTTATCTTCTTTTTTACAATATGATTAAAATACTTCTTCCTACCAGTTAATGAGATCCAAAAAAAAGGACTCAGGCAGCTACAATTTAGGTTCTGCAAAAGCTAATTCTCAGCCACCTGGTCCAAATGCATTCCAGAAACGTGCGTGAACTGCTTGGGCATGGGGAAATCGGTATGCCCTCTGCTGAATGAAAGGGATATTTTGGCTCTGATAGAGGTGCCAGCTGGAGGCCAGCTGATAGAAAGCTGAGCATGATGGTTTCACTACCACCCTGTTGCACTTCAGAGGTCAAGTGCTGGTGTCAGGGCACATCTCCACTCCCTCAAGGTGTAAACCCCAGGATTATCCCCTGGCGGAAGGAGCCTGCGCCATCCCAAGAGCTAGACACAGTTCACACTTCCCTTCGTCCTACGTGGCTGGGGTCACCAGCATTGCCCAAGGAAGGACTAAGGAGTGAGGTCTGAGGAAAGAGGAAGCCTAGTTCAATAATCTTCACTGCCCAAAAGGTTCAAACCCTTCCTGATATAGTCTGACACTAAGAGCATTTTCACATCGGACAGGAGTTTGTGGGTCCCGCTCCGGATTAAATTTATTTTGCAAGAAGGATACAGAGACCTCTGCTCTGACCTGTCATGGTGTTTTGGGCATCCTCTAAGAGAGGCAGGTTTGGGCCTTCCATTAAGGTAGGGCAAGGACCCGGGATATCTAACTTCCTAAATGAGTTGCTGGTAGTATTGCACTCACTAAGTTCCTGTATAAAAGTCTCAGGCATCCCTGTCAACTCTTCTTCCTGCAGCAGCTCTGCTTTAAACACAAAAATGTTTATCAGCTTTCCTGTTATGCTTTCTGACACATTTTTCGAGAGGCAGTAGAATTATATTCTGGTACCTGCATTCTTTTGTTAGTCAAAAAACTACTGTATGTAGAAATTTCTTTTCTCCAGAGAGGTCTGTATTCTTAGACGAACACAAACTGACAAACAAGCAATGGCACTTGTTCTGAACTAGGGTCAGATCAAGTGGAAATATGAGCTTTGTAAGTATGACATAGAAGAGGCACTATAAAAATACAAATACTTGCACTCCTGCCTCAGACAGGGAAGACGAAGAAACAGTTAACAGTCCATCCGATTTGGAGACATGTTCAACCTCGAGATGCTCGATGCTCAAGAAATACAGGGCTTTAAAACATAGTCTCCTTTATTGGCCAGACTTCCAGAGTAGCCAACAGCTCCCTGACAAATATATTTCTTCATTTTTATTTTTTCAAGTCTCTGCATTTTTGGTGCCAGAATGTTGCAGCTATTATGTACTGTGGGAGATATGGGGTGGGTGAGAAAACCTGACTGTACAGAAGAAGGAGACCAGTGGATTCCCAAATGTACATCTCCCATTAATTTTAGACCACTCATTTTTAGGCAAAAGTCTAGTTTTTCTACAGAAAGAAAATATGCATGCATTCTTCTAATTACATAAAGGATTTATGTTCAATATATTTTTATTAAAACAATGAATTTTTGGCAAATAATGCATTATATTGGAAAACTTAGGAAAATTATAGGTTCCCCTTAAAAAAAACAAGTGATTATCTGTTCAGCTTAAATAACTTAAATGTTCATCAGTGAAAAAAATAGACACAAAACCACAGGAAGTCACATATCATATTGGCAGTAAGTGGAATATGTTATAGATTGGCCATGTCTGTCTCAAAATGAAAGTGACACTTTTACCATTAAATTAAAAGTAGGAGTTCTAATCACCTCTATAATTTCCAAGTAATAGTTTAGTAATAAACTAGCTGTGGATTTGAAGGACTTCTGCAGCAGAAATTACAGGCTGTATAAAACCTGTATTTTTATGATGATTGCAAGACACAGAAGAAAATACACTCATCAAAGAAGCAAGGATAGTGGGCTCTGTAGGAGATAGGCAAGTAGCAGTTAAAACATCAGTGGGAGGTCCTACTTTCAAAGAAAACAGCAGAAAAATGTCTACAGGGGAGAAACAGAAATCTCATCCTAGGTATAACATCTGGAAGAAACTGAAAGCTTTGAGTTTGATTTTGATATTTTACATGATCAGTCAATGCTATCTTTTTTACACATACTTTTCTTTTAGCACATGCTCAATCATTGTGATTTTCCTTTTCAGCTGTGTATTTTTTCCTTTTTCTGTTTTTTATTCTTTTCAGCTGCATATCATAGTATTTAAAAATTTGATCCTCCCACACAGATATAGAAGCTTTCTTTATACATCACATTCAAAGATGTATCTTGATGACCTTAGAACTGAGAAACTGCTCAGCAGTAAATGTAATAAAGTCATTTAGAGAATAAGTAAACCAAATTTAGACCCCATTATGTCTGTGCTTATACATAAGTATGACAGCAAACAACACTGTAGCAATGTTTAAAATGGAAATGTCAAATATTACTATATGTATCTGAAAGAAGCAGGAACTGGTTTTACATGTTGCTAGCTTAAATAAAGAGGTATTAGTGCCATTACTTTTGTTAAGAGATACTGTTTCCTGAACATATGACACTTGGAGCGAAAGGGTTAACTGTTTACAAGCATTGGATCCAAAGAACATCTGGAAAACCCAGATTTCAACGTATTAGTGATAACTTTGGATCATAAATTTTAACTAATGAGTAAAAGTACTTTCTGTTTTGTAGCAATCTGTAGTTCTTGTAAACGGGCCTTTAAAATAAAACCATAGTTGTAAACCACAGTCATAAGATTAGAAGTCAGCCTGCCTTGCTGCCTTACCATGCTTTGAGTCTAGCTGGCTTCAGAGTGCAGAATATCAAGAGTAAATATAGCCTGACATGTTGACCACAGCAAAATTGCCCCAGAATTGCAAAATGCACTCAGGAGAAATGACATCTAGATAGACATTCTCAATTGTCAAAGACACATCTGACCCATCTCTGCCAAATGGGCTAACCAGATAGAAATTGGAAATGGTTGTTCTGTTAAATATTTACAATACTTGAGACATAAGTGGTGCTTCATGTTTAATTAACCAAGCAACTGGAATCCGAATTTTTCAAAGTCTCAGTGCACTAGCCATCCACTAACTCTACATTCCAATATCATACAATACTGTTGATTAGTATCTCCTTGAAAGACTACAGATTGCTAGTTTCTATCATGCTTAATATATTAGGAGAGCTTTTTAATTAATGTATTAACATTGTCAGCAATATTTAGTGTCTAAAAGAGACCATCAGAAAGGACAGAACACAAATCACAGCTTCAGGTTAAATACAACTTCTCAGAAACAGGCTTCCTTATAAACTTAAAAAGATATCTCAGGCTTTTTGAGTAAATCTGAGAAAAAACTTTTTTTTTTGTTTTTTCATCCAAAGATGAATAAACCCAGCATTGAATTGATCTACTGAGTTTTGTGTAGATATGCGTATAAAGTTAGAATTTTACTTTCCTGATAAGTACCATGTATTAGGATTTATTTTCTCATAGAATTAACCAGACAAAGGTAATCTCCTTTAAATTCTCCCCTTTATGCATAATAATTTGTCTGTACAGAGAAGTTGCTAAGACATATGATTTCCTAACTTGCTGAGCATCTAACAGCTCTAAATTAGCTATTGCACAGCTGACACTTAAAAAAATATCAGGATATTTATTTAAGGACAGGATTTTCATAAAGAAATGTATAAAACACATTCATACTCAAGCAACTTGTATTCAGATCATTTAGGCATTTTTGAAAACTTAAGTCTTTGCTTCCCAAGAAGCTGTGTAACTGAAGTTCTTACTGCTAAAAATCATGGCCTGTATGGCTGAAATATTTATTAATCTGTGTACTACTAATCTTTGTACTAATCTTTTTTAGAACAGCAACATATTTTGTAGGACTTGTGACAAGTTCTGTTATCAGAAATGCTTCAACAACCTCATTGTCAGATAACGGAAAAGACTGTTGAAAAGAAATTGCATGCTACATGATAGTTGAGAAGGACTCAATCAAAGTTAATGGTGAAATAGCATGTCACATAAAAAAGCCCCATTTTTCTTATTGTTCTGCTTTTTCTTCACATGATCGTACAAAGACAGTAAATGCACCCTGGAAACTAGCTGTCTCATCGCCATAAAGCTATCACTAATTCTGACCAGCAAATATCAGCAGTTTGGGATATATAGGCTTGGTTCAATTAATCCATAAAGGTCTGGCTGTTTGAGAGTTGTCCTTCACTTTCCTTTTTCTCATTTTTGCCTTCTGTTCTCCTGGCCTGCCTTCTAACATCCTACACTGTTTACCCTTTACCGAAAAGGGGTTCTAATTGGAGAAAAAATAATGCATTTATATAACTTACCTCAACAAAAAAATGTTAGTATATGAACTAAATTCCACCAAGAATGTCAGTACAAAATATCAATTTATTTGTGCAAATGTTTGTTAAGGGAAGAGTCCCTTTTGTGTCCTCTGTACATAAACCAGCAGCATATTCCAATCATTTGCCAGTCATGAGAATTTTTAATTTTAGAGAAAGACTTTAAGATGTGAACATGTAAAATATTCATCATTAGGCTTCAAGCACCACATGATGGTCTAATGTGTATAGGTTTCATTTAAAGCTCCCAGACCTAAGTTTTCATTGCATCTTCATTCCAGTTGCATATGAATTTTATTATACCATTTGACATTCAAGATTATCTTTGCATCTTTGGGACTTAGAGGAGATGCCGACTGACAGGATAATGTATACAAAATCATTGCTTTAATTCTTCTTCCTTCCTCACATTTGGCTTCCCAAATTCCTCTCATTACCTTCTAATTCCTTATCATTTATAGATTCTCTGATTAGTGCCAGCTTTGGGTCTGCCCAGAAGTTCCACCTAGAAAATCTGTGACAGATGCATTTTGATTCATAGCGTTGTTATCTAATTACTAAGTCATTTATCATTCCTCCATCTACAGTACTCTGTATTTGCAGGACTGCTGTAGCACACAGCTCCTTTAGAAAAGATCTCTCCTGATTCACCATTGGGAACCATTGAGGTAACCTTACCCTATTCAGCCATTCCTTGAGTGATTTAATTCAACTTTAACTGATAAAGCTACTATATGCTCCAAAGCTGCATGGTTTAGTTTTATAAAAACAGCTCTATCTTTTAGAATTGTCTTAAAAATTAGCTGTCGAAGAAATTATGTCCACAATAACTTTTAGGTCATTAGGAGACAGACCCAACTGTTTACTAGAAGACTGATTTAGTGACAGAGAAATGGTTGGTTAAGGGCAAAGTGGTATAGAAAACTATATTGCTGGTGATAATTTTTTTCTTTCAGGACCATTTTTTCCCTTACTCTTAATAAGAATACCTAGATAAAAGAGCTAAATATTGTATAATGGAAAACCTGTATCTTCTTCGGAAAACAGCAGGTATTTCTGGACAAGCTGAGCAAGCCATTAGCAGGAATGAACATATTTAGCAACACTGTAGAAGGAACGAGTGACCCAGCTTTTTCTAACTGTTCTAAAGCTTCACGAATAGATAATGATGATGTTTTCATTCTTCCACATATTCTTTGTGCCATTTACTTCTGATTCACCTTATCTTGACAAACAAATTAATCGTAATTCTTAGGATTTATAGCACACATTTCTGTGGGAGGAGAATTTGTTCTTGTTTTAAAGAAAAAGTCTCAAAGGAAAATCCTGAGTAGGTTAATTAAGATGGATTTTAAATTCAAGAAAAATCAGATATAGAAACCTGGCTGAGTCAGACTAAACTCAAATTATGAATAGAATTCAAATGTCTGACTCTGAATTCCATGCAAAGATGACTGCATTTATACTCATTTGTATATTCAAAATATATAAAGAGATCATGTCAATTACACATAGTATTGCATTTGGGAATATAGAGTATATTTAAATTGCACATTAAACTGTACTAGTAGTGCATCAGTGAAAAACTGGAAAAGAAGGCAGAGTATGTAGCTATCAGCACCGCATGATACAATGTCTGACTGGCTATCTGGCATATTCTAGCATCAACCTTTCTCACTAGCATGCAGAGATCTAACCTAAGTTGTGAGCACATTGTTCTGGACAATATAGAAACTATGATAGCAAGAGAAAGCAACAAACTTGAAAGGTTTTCTCTTTATGACAAAATAACACAAAATGTAATAAATAGAGGGTATGAAAGGAGAAAGATAAAACTTTCATAGTTCATAGTTATATAAGATAGCTAGGTGCTCAGTTTCAAGATTTAAAACACAAATAAATGTGAACCCTGAAGTAACTGTGGCAAAAGTCACCAATGATTAGATAGTCTAGTATTATTAGCTGGCATTTTATTTAGTTGTCATAGTAAATGTAAGACTTGAGATTAGTGTCACCTCCTTCTGGTCCCTCACAGTCACAGTACGTGGCTTCACTGCTGATGTTGAGATGAGCATGAAGATACTGACTTACATTTCCTCTGAAATTTCAGTTCAGATAACTTGAATTCTGCCTAACTGCTTCTGAGATGATTCAGATCTGGAAGAAAATCTGTAGGAATCAGGAAGAAAAAGGTAATTATTTGGTTAGGAGAAAGCTTTTTAAATAGTTTTGAATGTGAAGATAGTGGAGAATAATGCAAATGTACACTATTAATAAGGGATCACACTAGGAACTCTTGGCTACTTCTCATATTTTCATCAAATAAACAAACACCCAAATAACAAAATTTCTCAATAGTTAAAGGAAAAGTCTAAGAATAAGAACATTTTTGACAGCAAAGACTTCATGTTCTATTTTTAGTATGCTATATCATATACTAATGAGGAGATAAAAAAAAAAAACTGTATCAGATATGTACCTGAGATCTCCAATTCATTTGCAAAAGATAAAAAAAAGTCTAGAAAAAACAATTTAAAGTGACCATTTACCAGTTTATTGTAGGCTCTGAATATTTGACTTGTAACCAAATTGTTAAGTAAAATGATACAAAATTCACTGAACACCGTTCATAATTATAATTTCACTAGTCTTATTAACAGCCTTGACTTGGCCTTTAAAAATTATTCTGTCAAGCTGTTTTATTGGAATTGACGGGCAAGTGAAGGGTTAACAGGACTGAAGTTTGTCAATTGATACGCAGAAGAACTGATAGCACAAGAGCTGAGGTGCACAAAGCTGCCGAACAGAGGACTTAACAGGACTAAAGTCGTCTACCAACCGATATGCGCAAGGATTGATATGCGCAAGGCTGCGGAATGGCAGCATTAACAAGACTGAAGAGGTCTGCCACCTGGAATCTGCACGGACCCCCAGGGAGGGAAGAAGCAATACGGAGGTGTTGTGGTCTTGCCTCGCTAGCAGGGTCCCCCCAAGCAGGCAAACAGACAGTCCTGCGATTGCGAAACTTGCAAAAAGTCAGCAAAAGCAGTGTTTGCCCAGAGCCCCAGCCGTATAAAAAGAGACTTGGGAGCTAGGAGAGTTTGAGCAGGGACGGGAACGTGACCTGATCATCCTCTCCGGCTGGACCGTGAGTATCCCCCCCCTCCCCTTTTCCTGGGATGCTGGGTTAAGGTAACTCCTCGAGGTTGAGAGTCCTCTCACTAGAGAGTGAACAAGAAAGCTTTCAAGTAGGGATAAGCAGTGCTTCCAATTAATAACGCAGTAATCGACGGTTTCAGGTTATCCTTTCTAAATTAGTAACTGATGGTTTTGTGTTATCCTTCCTAAATTAGTAATCGCATTATTTTAATGGATGTTACTAATCCAAGAACTTGTGTGAGGAAATAAACATCTTTTTTATTATTATTATATTACTGTCTCAGTCATTGCTATCGAACCTTCATAGCATGACAGCGTGACAGGAATCTTCATCAAGGACAACACTTTACACTTCTATAGGCCATCTCACTAAAAGACATCAAAGAACCCTAGAAACCTGCTTATGGTTCATCACCATAATGATGAGGTGCAGATATCATATCACATTGTTTAGTTTTATAAGTGAGGAAATTGATCTGGAAAGCTACATTACTTTTCCCTTGGTCATGCATAGTCACATGTAGGTAATATCAAACACCAGCAGCAAAGAAGGAAGAATTTAATAACAGTCTCCTGTTCTAACCAGTTGGCTCAGTTTCTCCTGTCAAGTTTGTAATTCAGAATAGACTCTCTCACTCTTTTGGGCTTAGGCAGAAAGTCAGGTGCTTTCCAGAATTTCTATACATCTTGTCACGAAGTATCTGAATGTTTGGGCCAATTGTCAGATTTCATTTTCATTGCAAACCATAATGCAGATATTTCCCTTTGAAGTAAGCACACTTTTACATCCTGCAAAAAACCAATTTCATTATATGCAATATTCCAACATCGTCTAAAGAAATTTGAAACTGCGTCTGCATCAAGTTTAGAAAAAAATGATTAAAATTTCACTGATTTATAAAACAGCACAGTAGCCTCTAGTGAGTAATCAGAGGACAATTTTATTTGGATCCTTAACAAACTATAGTAATAGGCCATAGCATTTTCCATTTCATATTCTTAAAAAGTACAATTGCATTGCTACCAGTGCAAGGAAATGTGGAATATGTTGTCTCAGTTTTAAGCATGGAAAAAATGTAAATGTTATGATTACCATGAAAGAGATCTAATGACCATTACAACTGTACTATTTCAATACAGAAAACCAGATGGCACTAGAAATACATGTAGTCCTCTACTTCCTGGCTGATTCAGACCTTCCCCTTCAAATACACCTCATAGCCTAGTAGTCTTTATTCGCTATCCGAGTGTATGAGCAGCAAGGCTGCTTCAGAAAATATTCCTAGTACTTGCCATTTCCTTTGTGGTACCAATAGAATTTTTATTCTTTCTGGCTCAGGGTGTTGCTTAACTGGAAACCAGTGAATGTTGGGAGAGCCTTTTGGTGAAATAGTAGTTTGCTGTTTTCTTTTACTCTCTCCTGTGCATTCTAGACAGTGGATCATGGGAAAAAGCTAATTCATCTAAGACATTTAGTAGAAGCACAGCTATCAGATGACTGTAAAAACACTACTCTTTCACTCTTTTAAGGCCCCAGTCTTCATACCAGAGCCCTTTGGAGCTAACCAGGAAGGGAGGAACATCTCTTTTTTAGGGAGAAACACACTTCTTCCTTTTCAGTGAGCAGCTAGGGAGAAAATTTGGCTCTTTTTATTCCTTTCTACATAGCCAAAGCTCTTTGAAAAACGTGTTACGTTACCTTCACATTTTACAAAATGCATATGAAATTATGTCATTTTGTTTCAAAATTTGGACTTATATTGAAATATGGTGGCCAATGTTATACTGCTTGGTAAGAGAACAATTTTTTCATCTCCTGCCTATCTTTGTACATAATTTGTCTCTTGAGAACACTGTATACTCATTTTGGGCAAGGCCCCTCGTTTAGCAAAACCAGCCTTGCGTATACTTGCCTAGACAGTCACAGTGCTTTTCTAATAAGATAAAATGACACAATATGCCAAACTTTCAATTCCTTCCTTCCCCTCAGCTCCACTGCCTAAGAGATAGGCAAAACTTAGACTTCAGGATCTCTTGGAAGCACAGTGCCTCACATATATAAATTACAAGAAAAATCCCCAAACAAGCAGTGCTGTGAGCAAAACTACTGAATTTCCCTGCCAAAATAAATTTAAAAAAACTAGCTCTCTGCAAAGCATCCTGCAACCCATGTCCTTCTCTGCTGAACAATGTTGCTACTTTCCACAAGGAGTCCCTGTGCGTTCAGAAGAAATCACTGGAAAACAAGAATATTATTTACTTTGTTGTGTTGATTTTATGTCTTTGATCTCAGAACATTTGCAGTATCTAAATATATTACTATGGTGTCTGTGCTCTATAAATATCTTTGATAGAATCAGCATTTTCAGAACTGCAATAAAGCTACTTTTTATATTAACCTTTAAAATCCCATCCAAAAAATGAAATAATGAGTAAAGACAACAAAATTATAAACTCTTACTGAAATTCTGACATTCAGTAGAAAACTTCTGTGTTTCAAAGTCTATCACTTTTCTGGGACCGGAAATACAGATCCTTGGCGTTCTTTTTGATAGACTTTTAATATATTTTGGAGTTTAATTCAGCTCAATCCCAAATGATCAGGTTTTCATAATATCTGTATTTTTTAAAAGCTAGTTTACGTTTCCTCCACCTGAGCCACCAACATCTTACCGAAATAAAGACAGGTGTCAGATATTCAAAAGTTTGCTTTGCTGAAATTCCACATCTTTGGTACACTAGAGTAGATAAGCAGTAGAAATAAAGTCAATACCCACTTCTGATTTAGATGCAGTTATATCTGGATATAAATGGGTATGGGTGATCATAATGGTGTCTGCACATGCTTTCATGCTGCCATAGGGTTCTGCATCTATTTAGTGACCTTGTTTGTAGTGTTATTGGTGACTTCTGACATATTCCTAACTAAACAAACTTTAAAAAAAATTAATGCACATTCCAAAACAGCAGGAGATAATTAGCAACATTAATGAGGCTGCTCATTGGATTCCACAACAATATCTTTCACAGCAGGAGAATCAGACTATTTGTGTGTCAGGGACACTTACCCTTGACATTTCCTAATTACTTTTTGCAGGTTTTCTTAACTCACCTTAACCAACAGGGGACTTTGACCTTGGAGCTAGCCGTGGTTGTTAGTGTATGCCATGAATTACAGGACTGTGAGGTCGCGAGACTATGTCAGACCCAAAATACCTTGCTGATGACACAGGATCAGTGTTGACCTTTTAAAGAAATTATATGCCTAGTTTGGCATCATAGAGTTATATCATTAAAAGTATTTATTTTTATTTAGCTTTATTTTAATAGTCAAGAACCAAATCTACAGCAAGTCTCTATTTTTAAACAAGCATAACTATGCTATACAAGTACAACATGGTTTTTCTTCAAAGTAGAAAAACATTAGGATTAAAAGCAAATTTAAGTGGTATTTGAACCTTTTTACATCTTCTACAGTGCATTTTAGAAATGCGTAAGATTTCTTTAGGTCACTCACCCTTGACCTAACTCAGCCTCTTTTGGATTTGGTAGTTTTGTCCTTTGCTTCAAAATAGAGCCAATTAAGGCATTGCTGAATGCTTTTGAAAACTGTCTTTGTTGACTGTGACTTTTTGTAAGCATAACTGATATAAATGAAAAAGTTAATATTTTCACGTCATGAAATAAGAAAATAAATTAAATGAAAAAAAATCTCATAGCTACATCTTCATTTGGCTTATAACTTCTTGTAGGTAAAGTGCCAAGTACTAAACAGAAATTCTCCTCAGTATCATGTGTCTCCTCACCTTTTCTCTGCTTTCTGTGTCTAGTGCTCCAGCTACTTCCACAGCCAGTCATTGTCATTATAGCCAATTATTACCAGTAATGAGCTATTACCTTTTTTGTTTTCTCCTCATTGGCATGTTATTTTCTCATTTTTGAAATGTCTGCAAAGCATCCTAATCCTATAGGTATTTCTCTGACACCATTGACCTGCTGAGCACATTGTGAGATTTTAGGGATAATATAATACACTCAGTAATAAAATAATTATAAAGTATTTAACTATTAATGCTAAAATAATTTTGCTTCTTGTGTGCACTTGTCAGTTTATGAGAGATTTTCCTAATGCAGTTTTCTCCTTAATAAACTTCTAGACCACTTTTCATTTTTCCATATTAGTCATTATGTTCACACACAGGCAAAAATACACATGGCAGGAAATGCCAGGAGAGACAGGAGAAAGTTAGATAACAGCATACAGTTCACTTATGGTTCAAATTTAATCTGTTGATGTCAAGTTAAACATATCAACAAGGGTTGTTTCATGCCTTTGTGAGGTATGAAATGAATTACCGTGTTCTGCAGAGCAACCTGCTTGCTTTGAGGAATTCTGCTCTTTTCAGGCATTTCCCTAGACAATTATTCACCTCCAGAAGCCTTGAAGTTTCCACAGTATGGACATGACACATGTAGGCACATTGTTTGGCTGAGGAAGTACCACTGGTACTCAGTACTCTTACCAAAAGTCCAAACGACTAATGTATATTGATATCACAAGGTAGAAAAGCTCTTGCTGCCATATCTTCTCTGTGAACAGCAAGCAATTTCTGATTTAGGACTGCTAACCTCAGAATCTTTTGCAGACAGGAAGTTTCAGAAGCACAAAAATTTAAATAATAGACACATCTGGCCCAATTTTTGGTGCATGTCTGCAATAGGTAGAAGTTCTTCGGTTGAACGGGTCGCTTGAAAAGATTTCCCATGATGAAAGCCAAAAGGAGTGTTTGTCCTGCTCTTCTCCACTGAATTAGTATAGTTATCTAGAATAATTATCTAAAAGAATTTGATTGTCTTTGCATAGCAAAACAGCAGTAGGATATGAAGAAGAGTTGGGTAGGACTCAAGCTCAGTGTCTCTTACAGATTTCCTACCTGACTGATTTAATAAGCAATTCTACTGAGGAAAAAAGAAAGAAAAATAACTACTATCCTCTATGATCATAATCAGTGAAATAAAGGACAAGGTCACCCCTAAAAGTGCTTTTCACATCCCTACCTTTCTTATAGGAATCTTACTACGCTTACCATGCACATTTGAAAACTGCTGTTTTAATTAACTTCTTAATTTCATCTGTCACATGGCTGCAACATACAGTCTGCCTGTTAGAAACAGCCTTGTGTAAAATATTCCTCCCCATTCCAGAAAGCACCTAACAGCAGGCAGTTTTCTTTCCAAAGTCATATTTCCCCACCATGAGGCACGGATGCCATATTGACAAATTTATATTCCATTGAATAGATGTTTGTTTAGTTTCTCAGAATACAAACTGCTTCATAAAGAAGTCAAAACTCAGATTGCTCCCTAAAGGGCAGGGAAAGTTTGTCTATTTTTTTTTTTTTCTATACCAATAATGCAATCTTGTCTCTAACACAGCAAGTGAAAGGATATAAGGCAGATGGATTTCAACGTTGATATTCAGCTCATACCCTTTTAGTATTTGATTTGGCTTCAACCCTCAGTTTTCAAATTTTGCAGAGGAAAGTTTCTTTATGTCTTCTTAGGCAAGCATTATACTTTTCTTTTCCTGGAATTCTTTTCAAAATATTTTTCTAAACATTTTATTAGCATCTTTCTCATGTCTTTCATTCTGTGCAGTCTTAGTGGCTGTGCCAAAAAGAATTGGAATCCTATTTTTCAAATCCTAATGGCCAGGGAGCAGCCAGAAGATGCTATGATTTTTAAGGCCATCACATATGCTAATGTAACATTGTCAGTTCTATTCTGCAAATATGTGTAGTCAGAATTATGAGCTAAAGGCCAAATCCTAGTCCCACTGAAACTAGAGGGAACTTCTGAATTGATTTTGATTGAATTTAATTAGCAAAAGTGAGGCAACACCAGACTGGCCCAGACTGATATCCTTTCTCAGGCTAACAAGTTCAGTCTCACTGTTACCAACAGCACTGCTTGAAATGTAGGACCACAGTCAATGTGAATCAAGTAAATTGGTCTTACCCTTATATGAGTAAACAACAACAACAACAACAACAAAACACAGAGCACTACAAAGTCTGCGTTCAGCCTTTGAAGACGTCTAAGTTTGGGCTCAGAAGTTATCCCTGGAGACCTTCCAACGCATCTTTCTTTTTCTGTTGACTATAAGCAATAACTTGAGAACTACTTCACCTGACATTTAAAAGCATAAGTCCAAGTGCCTAACTTAGATATACTAGGTCCAACACTCACTTGTAAAAATGCTGTCTTATCTTCAATATGTTTACAAACTATTTAAATACCTATAAACATACCAATGAAAATAGCATTATATAGAGTTATATATATATGTGCGTAGTGTGTGTGTATGTACATAAATATATACACACACATGCACAAATATACTTATTCATTTTACAGGTGTTCATTATACGAGGAACACTGAATAATTAATAAGATGGCACTCTTCTTTCAAGAAGACAATATATTTGCATGGTTACTACAATGACAGGTGTATGCATAGGTAAGTGTAATCTAACAAATATACCTATCTGTTAAAGATAAGTGCTTTGATTGATAAAATATAGTATTTAGTAAAACTGAAGTGAAAAAAATCTTAAACTAACCGAAATCCTTTAAAAATTCAGTTCCCTAAAATGCTGCTATACTAGTGTTTTACAGCCTTGTATGAAGGGCAATTTTTAACAGCTTTGGAAGAAAAAGGCTGGTGATATTAATCTTTATCTAAATGGTTGTAGTAACTGAGGCACTGATGAAAAGACAGCAGCTGTTGTAGTCCAAGGAAGAACCTAACTTTGACATTTCATTCACCTCTGCCTGGGCAAAGGTAGCTCAGAATATACTGTTTATCTTCATCTGTCTTCTCAGCCATGCAAGCTGACAGGATAACAGTATGGTTGCTTGGTGGTCTGCAATGTACCCTGCCCCTTATCTACCCAACAGCAAGTCGGAATAGCATAAGGAAACTCATTTTACACGTGTGCTGCATTATCTGCATGTTCCTAGTCACCTAATCTTTGGACTGCTTTGCAAGGTGAGTCTAATGATAGAAAGATGGTATCAGTTGGCTACTGACAGCTGCCAGCCTTTGAAGCTATACTCAAGTCGGATGTAAATCACACACAAGGAAGGCACAGAACATTAAAGGCAGAAACTCTGTAAAACCAGTTGAGCTGATTAGTACTAAATTACTGATGTTCCATCTGCTAGGGTGGTAATATTTTTTTTCAAACTGCCTGACTGCAATGCTTCATTTCACGGAGAGCCCATGTTCAATGGGCCTACAGGGAACACTTTATAGTGATTGACAATGGAAGGAGATGGTGACAAATACATAATTACTCTTTGAAAGTGTAATGTGTTCATTAAGAAAACTAGCAATTTGACTGTGACACAATAGAACAAAATATATACACAAAAATATGTTTCTCCATATATACTCACACTTTTCAGACTTTTTGTGAGCAGGCTCTAAGAAATTTTTTTGGATCCTAACTGCTAGGGAAAAAGTAGCTGTAATAAATAGATAAGTACAGTACACTGTAATTTAAAAAGTGCGGAAAGGTTATAGGCAATATGTCCCCTGGGTTAATGTTTTAAAATCTATGGAATTCAGTCAGTTTGGAAAATATGTTTATGCTTGTTCAAACATCTTGCTTTGTTAATACTCCACAAGAAAGATTATTTTTAGCAAAAAACTAGCAACAGTGTTACTACTGGGACACTGTTAGGTGATATCCCAATGTAATGCTGAACAGCATTTACAATGGGATTGGAATCTAATGAAATAATCTAATGAAATAAACTATAAGAAGTAGAATTAAGATCTGAGCCTAGAGTCACATTATGACATGAAAAGCCAGTGGAATATGCTAATGCCTTACCATCTGGCAATCACTTCCACCTTATGTTTGTCTCCCACAAATACCACCATGATTTCTCCCACACTGCTCTTCATTACTAAGAATTAATTTTTCCTGTACACTAAGTAACTCAACTGTATCTTTAGAGTTGAGTTATTTAGTATAAATAACTCAAATACTTCCTCATTTTCACAAATAATTCTTGTACAAACAAGATTTCTATAAAGGCAGATTTCCAAGAAATATGTATGTAAAAATATTCCTGGAAAATGCTGAGAAAATTTAAAGGTATTTCTGCTTGTAATCCCTGTGAAAGGGGAAGTTCAGCATATTCTTTTATCAATATTTTTATTGTTGCTGCCAATTACCATTCCTAATATATGATTACTCACGTAAATCACATTGCTTGGATTTTCTTCTGCACTGATTTGAAAAAAACAAAAAAAAGGTATAGAATAATGCCCAGCAAATGAAAAGAAACAAACATCAGACAATCATATATGCGCTTTGAAAAAATGTGAAGAACTATCCTTCCTCAAATATTATGAGAATGAAAATCCTTTAATTATAAAGAGAATGAATATGGTGAAACTGAACAGCTATTTGGCATCCAGTCAAATAATGCAAAATATTTTCTTTCATTATTCAACCAGCTTTGGTCTGAAAAAGAGCATTAAACACTGATATTACTGCATAATACATATTAATATTAACAATATCCCTGAAAATGCATGGTCTATTTAGATTGTGTACTGAATAATAATAACAAGACAATGGAAACTCTTTTTCCTGTTAGTACCAACTACCAAATTCCCATTACTACCAATGGAAAGCAAGAGTTCTACATGGATGTGACTGATTTTGCTGTTAATCAAAAGCAAATACTTTAGAACATAGAAGTCATAGCATCCAGTACAGTATAATGACAATGATTATATTTTAGGTATGTTATTACTTAACTAATGATTAGACCAGAGAATAATTTAGTTAACTGCTGATAGCTGTTGACTGTTAGCTTGTATGTTATTTATTGTCATGTCTTTTCAGTAGTAGAATGTGTTCCCTTTAATATTACATTAACAATTTAAGGCAATTTCCTCTTGTAGTATTCTCCCAAACTCACAAGGGATATGATTTGTCACCATGTTTTTAGGCTCACAGTGGATAGCCTATGCCAGTTATTGTTACTAAGAGGGAAAGAACTACATAAACTCAAAAATTCAGGCAACTTTTACTGTGCATGCTGTCAATTTCTACTCAAGCCAGGTATACGACTAGCAAACAAACTGCAAGTTTTTGCGTGAAACTCAGTTACAGCATTTACAATAAAAAACTTTTTGAAATGAGGATGACTCTGTGTATCTAAAGTGTTCCTGCTATGAAACACTCATGGGAACAGAAAGAGTGTGGAATAAAATCTGGGGCTAGAAATGAGAAAAGGAGGAAATAAGAAGAGTCTCACACCCCATGCACATACAGCACTGAAAGTTACTTCATTGAAAATAATTCACTTTATGTTCAAAAAACAGAGTGAGAGCAGAAACTCCTCACAAAGACATACTGTATGTATGACTCATCTGCAACGGGCTGCAGCAACTTTGAAAACAAAAAGTCTGTTACCCATGCAGCCAGAAAATACTAATAACTAAAAAAACCACAGTTCTTCAAAATGCACAAGCATGCATTAGACACAAAGTTATAACAAAGTTGAACTGCAGTGTCCAGAATACTGGAGACACCTTCAAATTGTGGAATTAGCCTTAGGTCATCAAAAAGATAGATACATTTAAAAGTAGATGGGCTGAAGCTCTGAAATGTGCTGGAGTTAGAATAAAAGGTATCAGTTATTCACATGTCTTTTTAAAGGGCATAATAATTGCATTGGGCTCATATCTGGTCCTAGCTCTTAGATACCTGGCAATTGGAAATGTACACTTCTACACTACTGGACATTAATTAGATATCACTGTGAGAGGTACATTAGAAATACATCTACTGAATTCTAATTCTGTCTCTTATATATCTCTGCTGAAAGAACTCCTGACAGTTTAAAGATAAAGGGACAAGGCCTACCCACTACCCTATCCAGCTCCTTCAACACCAAGAAAAACGTTCTAAGAAATATTTTCTTATTTGAAAAGGTTATCATTTGTGCTTCAAGGAAATTGTATTTTATCTTGCAGCTTCCTTAAGCAGCTGGTATGTGAACAAATGTATGAAGAAAGGAGCAAATGAGGAGATGGCAGAATGTTACTTTACATTCCAGAACCATTAGGAAAACTGATAAGGAATATATGATTTAATATTAGCCACTCCTTGGCTTTCACATACAGACTTGTTTTTGAGTGTCCAGACTTGTATTTGAGTGACTATTTCAAGAATGCACACTGAGATTCCATAAAAACAGTTTTGTAAGAAGAGGACACATAGCAACACTTAGATAACATTAAAAGTTTTGAACATTTATGGGTGAATTTAGATCTTATCACCCTCATATTATGTTTGTCTTAAATATGTGAAGAAAAAAATGAATACCAAACAATGTTTTTTTCCTTTCCAAGCTCAAAGTAGTAAGCTTATTCCACAGTCAATGATAACAAGATTAGTAATGCATTTCCTACATGATTTTTATAATAAAAGATGGGTTTGTTGCTTTTGTTTTCTGTTTTTTTATTACCATGCTATTATTAAAATCATTATATAAAAATAAAATCTCTCACTGTGTAATATTCAAAGAATTTTTTTTTCAAATTGTTACAAAAATTCTCAGTTAAAGATGTGGATCCACTTCACTGATACACTCAGGACTACTACAGTCAGTGGATTTTGGTCTATAGCTATTCTAAAAGTCCTTAAACATAAACTTCATCTGTTATCACAGAGATCATGAAAATGTAACTTACATCTGCACATGATAGATAGACTTGCCTATGATTGCCTTTCCTGTGACTCCCATTTTCTCTCTTGTTGGTTGCTTAGCCTTTTATAAGCGTAAGAGAGATTGCTCTAAGAACAAGCAAAATATAAGAACACTGAAAAGGAAAAACAACCGCTCTGAATTTCCCATTATTATTATAATGTTCACATACATTGAACACCCACACACAGCCTCTTGACTGATACTACCCACAGTTTTCACCATATTGCAAAACAGATGACACCGTTCAAAATCAGATATAGATATATGTGTGTGCATGTATGTATGTATGTATATGTATTGATATAATATATCAATTATTATAAGTAACCACTGTATTTCCCTGGGATAATTTTAAGAAATAAGCTACTTCCTAATGTACTTTTTCTCACATGGGTGCCCAAGAAATAGACTTTTGTTCCTTTACTCTGCCTTCGTCTTTTCTTTTTAAGTTTTAGAGAACAGACTTCTTGCAGTTATATTATCTTAGTATTTCCCATTGTTCTTTCCTGAAGTTTTTATCCTACTTTCATTCTCCATGATACAAGACTACTTGCTTTCATGCATTTGCAAGTTGCTTTGTCTGGAAAAAACAAGCTAAGAGAAAGGCGGGGATTTCTCACAGATACAAAGCCCCTTTAAAGAAAGAGCTTGAATGATGAGCTAGGACCTAGAGTACATGTAATTTGCTTTATTACCACTGGTTTGGGCCCTAGCCGTACTAGGTTAACCCTATTCACTATAGATAAAAGTCAAAGACAAGTTAGCTTATGAACCATACCCCAGAAAATGGGCAAATTGAAAGGATAATATTTGGTCTTATCCACATTCTTAGGCAGGGAGAAGGGAGAAAAAGGTGGGGAGCATATTGTTGCTGATATTTTATCTCAGAATTATATGTTAATATTATATTTATTTTATATAATGTTGCACATTCCCTTATAGCCACATGATCTCCCTGTAATAACAGAAAATTGTCAATTTTTTATGTCAGAACAAAGGAGAATTTTAAACAATATTATTAAAAAGATAAAAATCAATATTTTTTTCTCATGAAGCCTCCCATCCTAGTGGAAACATCTAATACATGTCAGATCAATTGTGTTCTATAAGTACACTTTTTTTTTTAATGACTATGAAGGGAGTCTAAACAACTATTCAGATGAAGGTGTCTACATAGTAGAAATCTAAAATTAGGTGACATGAGTCCAAATCTCATGTTCTTTGTGTTATTACACTTAAAAATATTTGATACCTAAATAGAAATGTATCCCACACACAGCAACAGTCACAATATTGTAGCTTGCAGTTGACTCAGCAATACATCTGTCATCCTCATGATTATATAATCTATCATTCCCTATTATTGGGAAAATGAAGTAAATAAGCAACAGCTTTGGACACATTTTATTGATTCAACAGGTCAGCTCTTCATTTAGCTCCATGAAGAGAAAATTGTCTTCATGTAGAATCTGTAAATTAGGTTTTATATTCTATAGAAATCAGTGTTTTCCATAGAAAGGCTCCCAAAACAGCTATATAAGGTCTTCACGTTCTACAGTAGTTTGTATACTGTGCATGTGAGAGCATTAATTTTAAAAATTCTTCTAATGTATGTATTATATGCCATATAACACAAGTATTAATTAAAACCCAAAAATTTAAACTTACCCTCAGTGAAGGAGGATCAGGTTAGGGAACATCTAAATGAACTCAACACATACAAGTCCATGGGACCTGATGGGATGCACCCACAACTGCTGAGGGAGCTGACCAATGTTGCTATGGAGCCACTCTTGGTAATTTTTGAAATTACCAGGAGGGGTTCCTGAGAACTGAGAAAAAGCAAATGTCACTCCCATCTTTAAGAACAGCAAGAAGGAGGACCCAGGGAACTACAGATCTGTCAGCCTCACCTCAATCCCTGGTAAGGTGATAGAGCAAATAATCCTGGAAACTGCTTCCAAACATAAGGTGATAGGAAGTAGTCAGCATGGATTTATGAAGGGGAAATCAGGCTTAATCATCCCAACAGCCTTCTGTGATGAGTTGGTTGGCTTGGTGGATGAGGGGAGAGCAGTGGATGTTTTTTATCTTGACTTTAGAAAGGATTTCAACACAGTCTCCCATAAAATTCTTATTAACAAAGCTGATGAACTATGGGCCAGATAAATAGATGGTGAAATGGACTGAAAACTGGGCTGAAAGGGTTGTGATTAGTGGCTCATTAGTAGTGTCCCCCAGTGGTCGATACTGGGGCCAACGCTGTTTAGCATCTTCATAAGTGGCCTGCATGAAGGGACAGAATGCACCTAAGCAAGTTTGCAGATGATTTCTCAACTGGGAGGGGCAGCTGGTGCACCAGATGGACTGCATTGCCATTAAGAGGGACCTCAACAGGTCAGAGGAATGGGCAGTTAGAGAAACTTCATGAAGTTCAACAAAGGGAAGTGACAGCTTCTGGCCCTGGGAAGGAATAACCCCATGCATCAGTACAGACTGGGGGCTGACCACCTGGAAAGCAGTTTTGTAGAGAAGGTCTTAGTTATCCTGGTGGACACCAAGTTGTATATGAGCCAGCAATGCACCCTTCAGCAAAGGAGGCCAGCGGATTCCTGGGCAGCACTAGGAAGAACAGCAGGTCAAAGGAGCTGATCCTTCCCCTCTACTCAGCACTGGTGAGACACATCTGGAGTTCTTTGTCCAGTTCTGAGTGGGAATACCGGAGCGAGTGCAGCAAAGGGCCATGAAAACAATTAAGGCATTGAAACATCTGATTTACGAGGAGAGGCTGAGAAAGCTGGGACTGTTCAGCCTGCAGAAAAGAAGGATCAGGGGATCTCATCAATGTGTATTAATACCTGATGGGGGAGGGGAGTAAATAAAATGGAGCTAGACTCCTCTCAGTGATACCCAGTGATGGGATAAGAGGCAATGGGCACAAACTGAAAGACAGGAAAATCCATTTAAACATAAGAAAAAGCTTTTTTACTGTGAGGGTGATTGCACACCAGAGCAGGTTGCTCAGAGCAACTGTGGAGTTCCCATGACTGGAGATATTCAAAACCCAACTGGACATGGTCCTGGGCAATCTGCTCTAGGTGACCCTGCTTGAGCAGGGGAGTTGGACTAGACAATCTCCAGAGGTCCCTTCCAACCTCAACTGTGATTCTGTGATTCAATTAACATTATTTTTAACCTAATCATGGAATATTTGTGAGCATATTGTGACCCCTAGAAGCTTGCTACTTATTTTATTGTATCCAGTTACATATATTTTGAACTTTGTTATTTTATAAACTGATTATGAATACACTAAAATAGAGCTGTCCTGCTTACTTCTGATTAATTAGAGAATTATGATACAATTATTTCTATTCCTGTTTGAAATAATATGCAGGCTTGAACTTTTATCAAGGCGTGAACTTTTATGTCCTGAAATGCAAAATTTTATGCTGGCAACTAGTTGAGAAATACAAATTTTAAATTTTCTTTTCATGTTAAATTTTACAGATAAAACTCAATTGCTCAGGTATTTGAGAGATAGAAAAAAATGTTTGTTTTTCCACCATCTTCATATCTGGATTAATCTGAATGTAAGAAAATAAGCCCTGCTCAGGTGTAAATCTGAACTAACCTATGAAGTAAAAATGGAAACTCCTTATTTTCATTCTGTGTATAAATAATTTAATAATTTACAAAATTAAATTTATAAATAATAAATTTCCATGTCTGTGTATATAAAAATATAACTTAGCCTATGGCTGGAGGTAGTTGAGATGCAAATACCTTTTAGGTATACAACTGAGCTATATATAGTGGTAGAAAATAAATTTGCCAGAAGATAGACAGTAACTTTGATTAACTTCAGTAACTTTAGGGCAAGTTCTGTAGCATCTATAATTGGTATATGAGTGAATAGGTGAAACATAAATGGCTTTGTTTTACTTAATATTATGATGCTGATGTGAAGGCTTTCTGCAGTGATCCTATTGTCTTTATTGTTGTAATTAAACAAGGTTGCACAATTAGCTTTTCTGCTAATTTTAATACTTCCCAATTTCATCTGAAGCATAAAAACCCACTCTCTCATTCAAAAACAACATTGCTGTTTATGTTCACTGTATTTCATTTGTATGTTTACCTTCACCCTCTTGTCCACATTAATCTTTTGTTCTCAGTGTCTTTTCTCACTGGAACTATACAGTATTAACACTGCCAGTGACGTTTTAGTGTTACTTCCTCCACAGCCCTCCTGACTGACATTTGTGGGGTAAATTGTGCATTAAGCTAACTGCAAGTATATTTACAGTGAAAACTGACATAGTGCTGATTTCCTTATCATTTTCATTTCATTATTAGCAGGCTAATGATAGAGCTATGACTTATATGTAGTTTAAAATTTTTATGAACTTCAGTTGGAGTAAATCTAAAGAGGGGTTTGGGGTTTTTTTTTTACCTTTTTTGCTTTTTGCTTGTATATTTGCTTGCTTCCACTTGGCATAATTTCATATTGCTGTGATTCAACCTCACATTGGTTCAATTTCTAAGAAAGATAGTGTTGCTTGTGGAAAGTAACACTATGAAATGGGTTAACTGGTGAAAATAACCCTTTCTGGGTTTTTTTGTTTTTGTTTTTTTGATAAACTTCAGTCCCACCATCACCCAAATGCATTTGCTTCTTGACTGAGGCATGCACAGTGTGTTGTTTCATGCTTGACAGGAGCACTATAGAAACATGCAAGATGCAGATCTATGTGAAAAGAATTGGTATCAACTAATTAGTTGTTTTTAGGAGATCTTTTAGATCGATGCACTTTACCTTCTCTAAAATCTTTACTAATCTGGTTTGCATACCTTCTCCAGCCACTACTACCACTTCAGGGAGACAATTTCAGATTCCCCTGGATATCCTTTTCTAAGACCAAGTTTCCATTGAGCCAAGCTTTAGCGAACCACCTTGGGTAGGTCACATGGAATTTTTTTCACTTTTCCCTGAGTGGGTATGTGGTCCCACCCTCAGAGACAGTAATCTCCACTACCATCAGGCCTATGGAGACAGAAAGGCAGGAAACAGGGCTCATACAACTCCACTCTGAAACAGAGCATATTTTCAGTCTTTCAGCAGACACAAGAGGTGTCTGCAGAAGGACCTTTCACAACACCATCTTTCCCAGAGTTCCTCTTGATGTGCTGCTGCTGCACATTTCACCTGCCTAGGTCTGTTGATTAAATAGCATAATCTAATGCTATCTGTGTGCCCATAGTAATGTTTCACTCTTTTAATCACTAATTAACCAGGGGAAAAAAAAAGAGCTTTGGCTTCAGTGTTGTTTAGTAAGAATGTGTTTTCATGGGTTGATTGCTAGATTTGGCACTGTTATTCTTCAGGAAAAAATTATATTGATGAGCAATGAAACAGTGTCATTACCATAGCAAGGAAGGGAGCTTAGAGTGATTGCTTTCATTCTGGTTTGCTTGTTTCAGCAGTAGCCAGTGACATGGCTTAGCTGTATTTACTGACTTTATTTTTTTTACTGCTATGATTGATTGACTGTGGCTGGAGTTTGAGCACAGGGCCAAAGACATCAGCATTGGTTACAGTTTGGGGGAGAGAAAGCCAACAGAAAACGTGGGCGAAATAAAAATGGCAAATCCCTTGTAGACAGTAATCTGCATTCACACTAGACAATAGGGCAAACACTTCTCATGTCCTGGATACTCTCACCCCAGTGAGCGTGCTAGGAAAACAGAAACATCAAGGACACAAGTTCCTTGTTAAAATGCAGGACCTTTTCTCTGCAGACAGAAATATGGTTATGAGAAAAAGCAAAAACCTAGGCAGAGTACACTGGGATAAGCGCAGCTTGTGGTACCATAAAATTGAATCAGTTTTAGATCTGGTAGACTGCCCCAGCACAGAAAATGATGTCTAAGCCATAGGCCTCTCCTAACCATTTCATCAATGTTGGTATCCCAAAGGCTGACGCAGCATTTCTCTTTCAGAGGCTCAGCTCCAGCAGAACAGCTCAGAACTGATGACTCCCCTTTCTTCCTTAAAGGTTTTAGTGTTGCTTTTGATCCTAAACACAGATATGAAAACTTCACCTCTTATGTAGAGGTTGACAGAGACATTCTTCACAGTCTTCGCACTTTTTCTGAAGGAATCTTAGCTCTGTTTTTGTTTCCTTCCTTACCTTCCTCCTGAAACTCTTCTATTTAATCCCTCTAGGCAAGCTTAGTAATATCTAACATATAAACCAAGATATGCATTTATGACACAAATATTTAAGGATTTTAAAAATGCACATAATTCCTGCACTGTAGCCATATGCGCAGATCTATAAGGACAATTTATGTAACAGTGTGCCAAAAGCAATAGTCAATAGCATACACTTTATGTGATCTACAGCTGTCAAAGGACAATGTAGTAGCCAGCCAATCATCTAGTATGATGAAAGTTCAGTTGGTTCATATTTTAGCCAATGTATAAAAGAAGAAGAGGGAAAAGCAAGCAAGAGGTAAAAACCTAGGAATAATGATTTAGATAAAGTAAGGGGTCACATCCACAGAGAGTATGTTGTAACATTAAGATGAAATCAAACTCATAGACTAACAGACAGGAGAACTATTGGAACTGGAGCACTAAACATACTTTTGTTATTCTTCTGAGCTTGACCTAAGTTAAAGATTTCATTAGAAAATTTTTCTTCTTGCTTTTATGGAATAAGTTAAAGTAGTATAATTAAATACAAACAGTCAAACAAATGCGATGTAATGAATACATCCATGTAGTAATTTAATACTTGCTTTCAAGAGGTTACTGAATTGAACTGAAATAAAATATTTATTTTACATAAATATTTCTATATTGAAATATATTCTGTATTCTATATTCTGCATAGTGTGTTTGCAACTTCATTGGCCTGCTGTGTCCATTTACACATAAGGGTGCAAATATTATATTTAGAAAGGCTGAAACATGAATTGCAACAAAAGAATCTATACTAAATGCATCTTGTAAAATGAGCCAAAGATACATTTTTTGCAGCTACATAAATTCATGGAGTTTAAGGCCAGAGAACTATTAGATTATGCCATCCTATCACACGTTATTCCTTTTCATCTAGTTAAATCTCTTCTGAGACCAATAACTTGTCTTTGACTGAAGCATAGCTTGTGTTTACCTAAAGCGTCTCTTGCAGAAAGGCATTTCATCTTGATTTAAAGCCATTAAGAGGTGGAAAATCAACCTCCTTGTTCAGCAGCCTGTTCCACCAGGTAATATCTCTCATTTTAAAGTGAGTGTCTTTTTTTTCATAATACTCATGTGGTTTCAACTTTGAAGTTCTCATTTTGTTATCTTCCCCTAAATTAATAGATACTCTAGTACCCACTCATATTACTGATTTTATTTTTTGAAAGTATGTGTATACAGCATGTAAGTCACCTTTCATGATGATTTAAGCTCATTAGCTGTATCTCTGATTGTAGAACATTTCCTTTAGTATTAAATAATTAATGAATTTATTTTCTTCCGACTTTCAATACCCCTTTTAAAAGATGAACATCAGGATTGTAACCAGAAAGATAAAGAGAGTCTACCTACCTCACTAATGAAAAATACAAAAGATACTGTACCGTATTATATTATCTTGGCCTCATCTTATCCCAGTTTATGTATCCAGGATCCTCTTTAATCCATTTCACTACATCATCTTATTGAGAGCAAATATCAGTTGCTAGTCTATTCTGACCCTTCTTCAAAGTCACGGCCTTCCAGAATACCATTACCCATTCTGCCATTATACATTCCTTTATTATGGAAATATATTCAGTTACCTTGCTTGATTCCTTTCGTTTTCACTCAGCTTTTTACTTCTTGGTCTCAAACCTGAAAATTTAAGTGTAAAGCTAAAACAGCAAAAGCTGTTTAGCTTGATATACTAACAAAACAGAAAAACACAGGAATCTTGCCAACTGCACAGACCAAAAAAGTGAAGCCATTTTAAGTAAGAATAAAATCTTATTGGTGTTCATCTGAAATATCCCTTCTAACCTCATTTCAGTTTGACCTTCAGAAACTACTGTAAGAAAGCTGGCAAATAAATCTTTCAAAACTCAAATAAGACATTTTCTCAATGTATAGTATTGGTAGAAAATGTTAGTAAAAGTTGTTTACCTTCAAAAATCACTGCAGCATACTGAGAATGATACATATGAATTGGACAAATTATTTCAAAATCAGAGAGGTACTGGGAAGTCACTTTGTTTTACAATTATTGTCCCTGAGTTGTCTTCTAAACATGCATTCAGGGATATTAAGGAAAACCCACAAGCTACAGAAGACAAAAAATGCATGAAGGAAAAATGAATAATTTAAATGAAACATTTTAGAGTGTATTTTGTTTTATTTTATTTTTGCATAGTCTAATTTTGTTCCTCATGTGTCTACCTGCAGAACAAGGAAAATTATGGTTTAGCAATGGGAGATAACGAATTAGTTAGAATTCTATCTGAATGAAGGCCCTTTGCTACAGAATCTCTGTCAGAGGTGTTTAGCCTTAGACACAGATGTTACAAGAACAGATTAGTTGCCTGAAGAATCACAGTATTTCTTAACCTGTTCTGCCTTTGTGGAGAAAAGCACAAAAGCACATAATTTTAACTGAAATTAAACATGTACTTAAGCTGATTACAAATGTGCTATACAAAACAAAACTGAATTGTATAAAACAACACACAAAAATTGCAATACAATAAAAATATAATTCAAAATTTTCTCCAGTCCAGCTTTATTTTTTAGAATGAATGATTCCTTGACCCAAACATACTTTTCAAATAAAGGGATGGATAGTGATAAAGAGCAATTTATGTACATTTGTACAGGGAGAGTTAAACCTAGGAAAGCTAAAAGGCAGGGTTTTTTTAAAGATACTTTTTCATTTCCTCCATTATGAATTTTTAAAGGATCAGAAAGTACCAAAATTTCTATTAGCAGCAGGTATTCAGCACAATTTTTTAAAAATATTTACACATTAATTTTATTGCCACACTAATTAAAAATACCTAGCTGAAACAACTTCCCTCAGGCAACTGGCATTTGTTGTAAAATCTAAACACTTACAGTAGAAATTATTTTCCATCTCTAAATAATTGTTTCTCAACCTTTTAGAAAAGAAAGAAGGCTTAAACTTTTCCTAAAATCCACAAATACTTTTGTGCAGTGTTGCAGCAAAGGTTTTCATTTACAACCAAGCAAACAATAAATTAAACTTTGAATATTTTTCCATTACATTCCTCATGTAATTTCCCTCATTTCTTTGTTTCTGTGTTTATCAGGATGCATAAATGCTTAAAAATAAATATTTGTATTCAGTTCTGAAAGTCTGACAGTATTTAATAGATCACTGAAGTCCTGTGTAGAAGCTCTACTCCAGAATGTCTTTTAAAATGGTAACATGTACCATATTGTATAGATATACCACAGAGTTTCTAGCATCATTTTTTGGTGTTCAATTATTTGTAGTTTATATATTGTTTAACAGTTCACTGTGTCATATACGCAAAGTGGTACAAACTATTAGATTTACGGCTTGTTTTTTTTTTTTTATTCACTGGAGACCTTGTGCTCATGTTCTCAAAACATTTCTGCAAAGTCATTTCTATATACAGAATCTCAGAAAGTATAGCACAGGGATAAACACTGAATCTGCTAGTCAGTGAAAATAAGAAACAGTATATCAGTTTCTCCAAATCAGTGTATGTAATGGCAGCTGCATGGACGATGTCTGAGTGACATGAGCCATAATCACCTCTAGAGCATCTTAAATATGGTTTTTAATTCACTTTGTCCAAAGGAGAGAAAAATAACAAAATCTATGCAGCACAAAGTGCCACATTTCTTTCAAAAGGTTATTTGTGTGCTTTCTTCTATTGATTACCCTTCTGTATTTTAATATCTCAAGACCAGAGTATAGGATGTGGAATACACATTTACAATTGTTTCTCACTAAAGAATTCATACAGATTATTTGCTTGGATTAAGTCTTGGTCTGAGTGTTTATTTCAATTAATTCCATCTCCATGGATGGACTTTCTCTTTTTTGTAGCTGCCTAGGAAATGTCTCTCTTGAAGATAGATTCATATAGAAAACCTAAAGAAGGAACATTAAATTTAGCTCTGACCTGTTCAGAGGTAAGAAGAGTGCCCTGGAAATCATCTCTCTGGTTGATAGGCCTTTGGCATCTCGTCTTTTAAAGATAGCATCTTCCAAGCCTGGAGGAAGTCCAGGTAGCCTGCATATGTGGGAAGTCAATGAGAAATCTGGCACTGTGCCAAGCTACCTGATTGTTTTTTCCCCCCCTTTTTGCAGAACAGACCCTAGGAGAGGATGTTCTGTGATCTCTAAAGGGAGAAAAATGTCTTTACCATAAATCAGGCTGCAAAGACCAAAAGGAAAGCAATATGTTGCCATAGTGCTTTACTATGTGGGGTTGTTTCAAGTTTCTGTAAAATACAACTAGTTCTCATAATATCAAATTACAGCTGCCCTATTATAGGATTTATGGATGGGTAAGTTAATGCAAACTTTTATTTTCTGTCTTCGGTGCTTAAACAAAGCACCGAAGAAGCTGCTGGTCAGCTTCTTAACATAAGGTTTCTGTGTGTTTTGTCCATTTTCTTTTTATGAGCGAATTTGGGAAGAATTTACTAGATCTATAACACTTTGAAAAATGCATTTAGAAAGTCTTAACATAAGGAATAAAAAAAGTGGTTGGATTTAGAAATTTTATTTTGGTTAAATTAGCTGAGATTTACATCCCACAGATATGTGAATTCCTGAGAGAACTGTTAAAAGAAATGAAAAAAAAGAGTTTGGTGATTGGGTTCCTAAGAGTACTGTCTCATCTCCACATGAAATCTACCCAGATATTGGGCAGAGATGGAAGCAGAACACTTGCAGCTTCATGATTATGAGAGTTGTTTTATATAAACTCTAGGTTAGCCCTAATCTATACTAGATGGCTCTGATTTATATGGGGCTGCATCTTAGAAGCATCCTTTGTTTGCTTCCTTTTCTCTATAGCTTCTAGGATACAGGAGCCATCTCACCTTTTTGCCAATTGGAGTTTTGGAAACCCTCTTGTGGCAAAAGCATCTTTCTCTGAAAAATATCCAGTGACTCTGTCACCTTTGCTGAGCCAAAACACACTGAAAATCAGGCTTGCCCTGCATTAGGTTTCTGCTACATCTCAAAGATACTGAAAGTTGAATTATATGTTAGTGAACTAAAGTAAGATGTTCACCTATGAAAAGAAAGGCAAAAAAGAACTTTTTTATAATTAATTGCGAGGTCTCTGAGGCTCTGAAAAAAATCTGTCATTGTCACTACATGTGTTCAAAAGGTGAAACAAACAAAAGAAATGATAAGAAACAACCTTGCCTGATGCCACCATTAAAAAAAAAAAAGTTTGAGCAAGAACTCAGCTGAAAAAAAGTATGTCTGGAGAATTGAAAACAGTATGATGAAAGAAATAAATTGATGTCTGAAATTAATTTTTCCAGCACTGGGAAAAGACTGTCCCAAAGAAACTTACCAAGTGCTTTCTACAAACGGAAGAAGACCATTTTTAAAGTTTGTTTAATTATTGAGATTATTGTTGGGAGTCTCCCTGGACTAAAGTCAGAATGGTCAGTTCATATGAAATTATAGTAGTTTTCCAGTTTTTAATGTTTAGATTCACTTTGATCTGCAGTCTTCCAGGCTTTACTCTCATATCATTGTTGGGTACCCACGACTCAAAACAAAAGCTAGTAATCTCTTCCATTCAGAGGAGTGGCAGAACACGAGAACTTTTTGAGGCAGCTGAAGATGTGAAGCTATACCATTTTGGAAAATTGAATTGTTATCTCTTTATTTTAGTCAATGAGCTTTTTTATTTTCCTCTAATACAGTTACGGGCAAAATAGTTGGAACATTAGTTGCGTGATATGTTTTAAAAAGCACAGAATTGTCTTTCAGAAACTGCATTTGTTGTTGGACCACTGAGAATTATTAGGCTCTTTTTGCTCTACACACAGTAGGACTTATCTAGCTGCAAATGATTTTTTTTTTTGAATTAACTTTTGTTTTTTGGTGAACATTATGCTCTTGGGACTGCCTTTTTATTCTTTCCTGCTTTAAAACTCAACCTCCTTGGCATCTCTACAATACAAGTTTAAAAAAAAAGTAAAGATTTTTTAATTTTAAATTATTTTCCAATATCTTTCAGTCAACTAAATCGTACTTGCAGAATATGAGGATGTCCAGGGTTCCTCACTTCATAACAGCCTTTTTATTCACTGACAAACATTTCTTTTCAAGTAATGCAAAAGGAACTTGTAAGGCAGATTCGGTGATTGACATGCAGATTATACTGCTGCACTACTCAAGATGAGTATCCTGCCTACCTTAGCAACTAGGTAGTTCAGACTTGGTAAGGATCATATCTCTTCTAGATGACAAAGCAGGACTCTGGACTAGAAAGGACCTAATTAATCTCTCAATCATTTGCCTTCATAGCTTTTCACAAGATCAACTGCAACTATGGCACTACTTTCAAATAGCATTCATTGAGCAACTGAATTGTGGGGAATCATGACTTTATGTTCAATTTATATATGCATTTTTAAAACTAAATTTTTTTTACCATTAGATGTTGCATCTATGCTGGGAATGTAACTAATGATACATCTGTATTGTGTTTTGCATTGCTTGTAGTTAAATAACAAACTTTCCTTATGCTTGGATTGAAGATCACATTCAAGCAAGGTTTAAGACATTCTAGAACAGCTTTTGGTCTTGAATATGATTGACTTGGGCACGGTGTTCCTGTAGCACTATTGCACAGGCTTTCAGATCAGTAAGCCACCCGAGATGTGGATTTCAAAGGGCTTAATGTCGTACCTGAAAAGAGAAGGTGGAATTTGTGGGCAGCCTGCATTTACACTTGGCTTAAAACCAAGTGGGTGTCCAAGCAGTAAGTTTCTTGCAAATGGCAGTTTAGACCTCCTGAGATGCCTCAGAGATACAACCACTTCTTTGTCCTCACCTTTCTTTGAGCAATGAAAACACAGCCTTTCCTCTCAGTCCCTTGGTATTTCACTGTGCTTCACACAATACTTAAGGAGTGTTCCTGGCAATCTTTTTTCACTCTCAAAGAATCAGAACTTTTACTCTTAACTCCCTATCACAGGATCAATGTGAGAGGTGGGAGGAATTATCAAACTCCTTAGCTACTACAAATCACCCTTTTAAAAAACATTGGGTTCCTGCTTACCTCGGAAAGTCTCCTGGATCACAAAGGGTCACACAAGAAAAGAAGAAAAAGGAAGAACATAAATTATTCATATGTTCACCAATAAAAAAATAGATGAGATATGGTTGCCAGAATCATCGTAAATTTGGTATGTTAGTGTCATGGACAGCAAAAGCAAATCCTCAGAAGGAAACCCCCTAAATTCTTGAACCACTGACTAACGAGAACCAGAAAATTCAGGGGCTCAAACAAGTTCCCATTGATCAGGTATCTTGCCTTTCCTCATGTCTCTAAAATAGAAAATTTCTTCTCACCAGACTCTAGCCACTTATTGCTAAGCTCTTTCTCAATATCTAGACATGTGCAGCACCCTTTGCCTCATAATTTGTTAACAAATGTTTTGTCCTCTGTTCATTTTTTTTTCTCTTTAAAGGTTTGCTAGTTTTAATAGAAACAGGTCTGGTTAGGCATAAGCCATAGGTAGCCTGAGGAAGTGTTGTTCCCAAAGAGCGGTTAGCAAGTTTCTGATGTGGCAGAGTGATTTTTGGTTGATTTGAGGGGCAGGAGTTTTTCATCTGAGAGGGGACACTGCAGAATAATAGCTTCTTCTAAACATCAGGAGATTAATCCAAGCCCCATCAAAGTAAGGAGAAAGACTCCTATTAATTTTAGTAGTTCTTTGATTGGGTCTGCACTAAAACTATTGCAGGATCAAGGTGGGTACTGCAGCTCAATTTTATGTTTTAAATTAAGCTCATGCTGTGTTGTTACCTGAGAAAATTGTCTAGAGCCCTAATTTTGAGAAGATACAAGCACATTTATAACAGTACATATGTGGGAAGGGCATAAGGGCATACAAGCACTTAAGAAGAAGTATGTGTGCAAGTGAGAATTTGAAATAATGAAAAAAATGTTAACTATCTTTTATTAATGATTGCTCTGATTTAAGGTGACCATGCTAAATGTAGCAATAAATATTTCTGTGAGAAAAAAAAGAAAGAATTCCAGAGGAAAGGGACTGAAGGTTCAACTTCAACCTTGAATCCAGTGGCATATAGTGTATGCAAATGTATTCTGTTTCTCTGTAGAGTGAGCACAGACCTTCTAACAAGTGCTGTGTGCAGACAAAGAAAATCAGAGGCTGCAAGTGCATAGGAAACAGGTAGCTCCAGATTATAATAAAATACTTTGTACTGGAAGAAAAAGCTTTATTTGAGAAACTGTCTGTCCTGTCATTAGTGCAATTTATAACAGCTGACATAAAGATACTCTGCATTGGACCTTGTTTAAACAATTTAAAATCACTTCTCCTACCTTACACAAACAAAACTACGGCATAGTTCAGTCAAAGGTCTTGTGCTGCTCTTGTTCACTACAGCAGATTTTTATTATCCAGCGTATATGAGTTTACATTGCCTTTAGAAATAGCTTTCCACCAATGCAGGCATTTTAAAAATAGCAATGAACTAGAAAAGCTTCATGGATTAAAAATAAAGAAACCAAGGTTGTCATCTCATCATGTACATAAATGATGCTGGAACTGAGTGAACAATGTGGCTGAGAATGCCAATAGTTCTGAGCTAACAAACATCTAAATCTGCTGAAACATAACTCTCAATTTTGCAGCTGAGTGGATCATGTTTTATACTTGTCTTCTCATACCACCTATCAGTAAAGCACTCCAAACAGCAATTAACAGAGTGCAAGGGAAAAAAAATCTTTGCTGCAAAGAAGTTGTCATCTGAGAAAAGAAGCTGTCTTTCAGGGCCACAGCCAGAGTAGGTGGAGAAAATTTCTGCTGGTAATACTGAGGTTTCTCTCCATGGCAAGGTAAGAGCCGGAAAAATATTTAATAAGACACAGCAAAGGCAAGACTGTTTTCTGGTTTATGGATTAACACAGCTGCATTGACCAACCTATAAACATAAAACAATAAAGGACGCCTGGAGCCTGTCATGTTTATCACAGGGACAGCATCATTTAATCATGCTTTTAATCTTGTCAAACCCAGTCTCGAAAACAAATATTTTTCCTCCACTATTTTTACCAGAGATTATTTCAGAGATTTATATCAGCTTAATTCTAGCCTAAACTTATTCATAGTCAGTTTATATCCTTCACTGCTTTGCCGGTGTCATTCTTCTAGGAGAATTTTCAGTTTTCCCACCCCATCAATCTATTCCATATGTTTTTTAGAGAACTAGATACTTTCTCAGCTTCTGTTTCACCAGACTAAAGAAGTCAAAGTTTTTCTATTTCCCTGTTATCCATACAATTCTTTGCTACCCCTATTCAATTTTTATCTGCAAAGTCTTGTAGAATAGCATGTCTGCTACAGCGGCCTCATTTGAAATTTCCTAGAATTGAGGTTGCTTTCTTCTTTATCAGAGCACAGAGTCATTCTGTGACCATGTAATATAGCAAGGACTTTTTTCTCTTCTGTTATTTCCAATGGTTCTCAGATTGCAGAGAAAAATTGTACTACTCCATAAATGACCTTGGGCTTCATACCAATAAATTTAGTCCAATTTATATTATTAGCACACTGCACAGTTGGACTAAGTCAAAAGGGTCGGTCATTTCTTCTATCTGCAAATTGTCTACAGATATGTAAAGCAAAAACCTTTGTGTCAGTTTCTTGATGTATGATAGTTTTTGACTCCACAGTCAGAATCAAAGTTCTGTTGAAATAGACACTGTGTAAATGCCCAGGTCCCTACCTTATGGAATAAGTTTAAGAAACTGTTCTTATGAGTATGTACATCAGTACATGGCTACATTGTATACAACTAATTATTGCAAGTGCTGCTGTGAACACTCACTATACAGAGTTTGCTATTTGTGTGCTGTGATGAGTCAAAGTTTCAGAATATTTTCAGCTCCTGAGTAAGATGATTTGCACTCCCAAAGCAAGTTTTAAAGCAGACACAGAAAGTTTGAATTCCTCAAAATGACTTGGAGCTATGCGAAGCACAACATTTGCTCAGTAAATTAGTACTTCTGGCTCCAATTCTAGGTGGAAAACAGAACTAGAAAAGTTCAGCTAAGAAAGTAATTCAGCCTAAATTCTCAAATTTAGGGAAAATATTGCTTAAAGAAGATTTCAGCTGTCTTAAAAGAAAATGCTTCTCTTCTATCATAGTATTACTGAGAAGAGAAGGTGACATCAGGTGGTACACCACTGGGGAGAAAAAAACAGGAAGAAAAGAAAGTGTGTTTGTTGTGAAAGAACGACATCCTTAAGGTGACAGAAGTAAAGATACCAAGACAATAGCAAACAAAATTGTTGGAGGAGTTTTATCAAAACCAAATTACAGCCACACTGTGTTTGCCCTTCACTAAAATTCCATAGTCCTTTACTAAGGAAGCAAATTCTTAATGAAGGGAAACATGATTGATGGAAGGGCCAGCAAAGAAATTACAACCAGTAAATGCTCTAGCATTTATGTAATATATAATGTTTTGAGGAAGGTAGGTAAAGCTAATACACCAGAATAGCACCTTCCAGTTTGTGCAAATTTTTAAAAAAAGATTTTAAAATATTCTTATTGGGTTCCCTTCTGGCAGTCAGTTAACTTTTAATGCCAGAACGGGAGTGTGGAAGTCAGGATAAGAAGGTAGTGGGAGAATCTTGCCCACGGCCTTGATCATGACAGCATGATTCAATATGTTATTACTCCTTGCAGAAATAATATTGGGAAACATATGGATCTGGTTTTGGATCAAAACATCAACCTAGCTGTGAAGTGCTACACACAGAGCCGAGGAGTGTTTCAATATTGTTTGTTTAGATTCATCGCAATTTGATTTGTTAGAGCAGGTATCCCACTCTCCAAATCAGCACATGGCTGGATCCATTTTACTCGCATGGAAACAGTTTTGTTTTTTCCATTACCCGGCATTCGGGCAGAAATGTGCTGAGGACTGTAAGACATGCCACTGGACCTCTCCAAAAGTAGAATTTGTTTCTAAGACTCACAGCTGAAATCTACAGCACATTTGTTAAGTAGGAAATAGAAATACATGAAAGTGTTTTATGCTTAGCAGCACTGAAAGAGCAATGAGCCATTGCAATATCTAATTCATATAATACTGAGAGTAGCTGCATAGGAAGAGTGAACATAAGTTGATGGTAACTTATAGGATCTCATCCTTGTCAAAGAACCCATTAAGAGGCTAAACCTGAGACACAATTGGATTAGCAAGATCTCTTGTATAACATCAGAGTTAATAAAATAATAACACAAATGCACTACATAATCAGAAGTAAATTGAATTCTGTCAATTTTTTGCTCACTTTCTGTTTGTCCCATATGTACTTTCTTCTCCTAACAGAAAAAAAAAAAAGCATCTTCTTTCAAAGTATCCCTGAGGCAGGAATTTCCAATGCAATTTCTGTACGGCAGGGATTTTAGATCCTGAAATTTTTAATAAGGGGCAACCTTATGAAACACAGTGCAGCAGTAGGTTTAACTAAGTAAAATTGATTTGGGGTTAAAGGAAATACATTCATGAAATGGACACATACATCTTTAAATGAATACAGTGGATTTCCATTGTTTGAAGAGAATATACCCTGCAAAAATCTGTATAAAATGTAGCGCTATATAAGACCCCTTTCATCACCTAGTGAGGAAGCTGTCAGGATTTCTCCCTGACTGCTACAAGCCCTGTAGATCCATACAAGCATACATCTGTCTGGCAAGGCAACATTCACTTGAGGTCTTCAAAAATATATTTGGATGTATTTGTACACGGTATCAGTGTATTCATGGAGAGTCACTATTAATGTATTGATTCCTCCCTGCAATCAAATACACCCTTTAAAACAAGCACCCTTCTTTTAAAGTCTGTTTCTGTAACTGTTGCATAACTCTCAGCACTTCTTTGCAGAACTGATCACTCCAACCTTTCTCGGGACAAGACATTTTGTTGTGGTAGTTTTTTAATGTTCAATAATCTTTTCCTTCTCACTTCAGTCTGAATATCTGACATGCAAGATCATAGGGAAGAGAGAGACTCACTGCAAATACATTAAATTCTAGCATAGTAGCAGCAACAGTAGAAAGCCAAATATACTGAATAGATTAAATCGGGCTGTTAGTATACATGACTGGGAGAGTAAGCAGACAACTTAGCAATGTGTATTGTACTTTCCTTTGTGCAGGACATAAAGCAGGCTTAAGAATAAGCTGAAGTATAGCAAGTTCCGTGACCCATTCCTCTCCCATCCACACAGTTAGCTGTTGGCCCAGGAAGACCTAAATTTAGCACAACATCCCACAGTCCATCAGTCCACATAAGCAAAACATGTTCCTAAGCAGTCAGCATACTCAGCTTTCTAACTGAAAGTGAGCACCAGTCCAAATCAGCTATGTTCTCATGTGTGCTCAACATGGAACACAAGAATTTTCAGCAGGAGTCTGCAGACACTTACCTGGCAACAGAAACGTGTCCTAACTTATTTCTTTAGCCTAGCAAACATTCATTTCTTATGAAAGTCTGCATCCGAGGGGATGAATATGTTCAAGAGAATTTAGGCAAAGCTGCAAACAAAGTTGCTACAAACCCTAGTTAAGCTTCTCTTTCCAAACACCGCTTCACGACTGAGAAAAGGTTTCTCCCTTCTTTCTACCAATGTTATGTAAGTAATTTTTTGACTTTACATTGTTAGTTGTCTTATTTTGGCTTTTTATAGAGAAAACCTGCCATGCCTACTTGGTAACCTGGTACATAGTTGGATGGCTATTACAGATGGCTTTTGAAGGGGATAAGCTCTAGCTGTTTGGCTTAGGAGGACAGGGAACAAAGAGATGGGGGATGGGGGTGTGGGATTTGGGGTGGGGTTTTTTTTCTGTCAGAGATAAAGTTGAGGCAATGCTATGACAGAACTGTATGAGCTTAGGCAAGTGATTTGACTAAGCATATCACAGGAAAGAGGCCTGGTTTTTAAAGCCTAGAACAAAGCATGTTTAAGTGCTATATGGTTATATTAAACTGACTTTTCCCCTTCTCCGCTGAGCATGCTAACCGCTAAACTATAGAGATTTGTTAATTCTTTCATTCTCTGGGTCACTGCACATTTAATGATTCTGTTTGAAGGGGAACAGAAGGGCTTAGGAGAGTCCCACCCCAGAGCAGCTCTATACTGCCGCTTTTAAAAACATATTGGAAGAAGTTGGTTTAAATATCAAAATTATATCCCTGGAGAATGCTTCAAATATTAACCTGTTGCATAGGGAGAGACATTGGCACCATATCCTCCATAAATTATCTAGAGGAGTATTCAAATAAAACCTCTCAGATTGGCCCTTCCAGGCAACACAGGAAGCTGAATCCTACACGGTGAACATGGTTGGATGAATAAAGCTAAATATAGCTATGCAGAATTTTAAATGAAAAATGTTGGAGTGGGCCCATTATCTGATAAGATCATAAATTGATAAAACATCCATATGACAATAAAGACAAAATCTGATTTAAAGTGGCAAGGATAACATAGGAAGAGAAAATTTAAAATTATATAAGGCATCTAGAAAAAAAATCATATGATGTTTAAATGTCATGTTGAATATGTTACACAGTCTCAAAGTAATATGTCTGTCTGAAAGTATACGAAAGCTACACTGACCTTAGGTTATCCATCTCAGTGTAAAGAAAGTATGTAAGTGCTTGATATACTTCCCCCTTTTCATGTTAACTCTTTAATCTTTGCATCAAAATGTACATAAAGTCACTTCAAAAGAATTTCACTGTAAACCCTTGCAACAATTAACATCAAGCTCTTGCTTTAACAAATCATCAGCGGTGAGAGATTGCCAGTTCTGAGAAGCAACATGGTAACCTGATAGCTTCAGTCCTGAAAGCATCTTTGCTAGAACACCTTTTCAACATACATAAACCAGGTTTTGTACACCTGGTTTGTTGATGCGTTCTGCCATCCCACTTATCTTTCATGTTATTGCTGCTTTAATGTTAAGGCAATAGGTTTGATTTTGATAGTTATTTCCAGGAATTTGTGGAGTGTGATTGCTAATCTGTTACAAAAGGTAGTCTCATTATTTAAATAAATCATAATTTGAGGTTACTTTGCTCTTTTCAGTCTTCTTTTGACTTATGAATTCTGCTTTTCATTTCCTCTGAGCTGTTTTACTAATTGGCAGGTGGTCCTGATGTGGTTCACTACAGCAACCTCTCTCAGGTTACTGGCTGACTCTCCAGATGTTTAATTTCATCATTTTGATATGCCTCAGTGACTTTCTAGGCTAGTTTTCCCTAGTACTGGTACACTTATATCCCTCTTCTATATTTTTCTCCCCTTAGAAAAAGTGATTTGTTGTTGTTGTTGTTGTTGTTATTGTTGTTGTCTCTTACATTTGAATTAATTTCCTCGGTGTTAGCTTCAGGATTTTAAAGAATCTTTCACAAGGTTAGTCATGGAAAGTCTTCAAATCTCTGCCCACTCCCCTCTGTAATATGAACATCTTTGTGACACTGTATGTAATTATGATGCCTGATAGGACAATGTACTCAAAATCCAGCATTACACTGTGATCCTGATTTTGACTCAGGGTTCTTTGATTTACAGACGAACAGAAATAATTATGAGAGAGATTTATGAACATTGCAATTGTCTCAAAATTTTGGAGTGGGAAATACATTTCATTTATTATCCCTGGTCACTGTAAATCTTCCTTTTGTTTGATACATATGATGCCTAGAATGATAAAATGTTCAAATCTGTAATATTTTGTCAAGGAAACATTTTACAGGCTCTGGATAAAGAATATAATAATTGCTCTGCAACACCTGAAGACTCCTGTAAATTGTCTTATGCTGCCAGGTTTCCTTTATTGCATTTTTCATGCCATAGATCTGTGAATGAACAACAGCTTTTAAGATGACACTTACTTATTTTAATACATTGCTGTATACTTGACAGTCTTGAATTAAGTTGATTTACTTTCAACTCTGTAATATGTTGGCTTCCATAGCTAGGCAGATATCTGTGTTCAGCTAAAATGTATACTTACAAATGGAAATGAGGTAATCTATTTTATTTACCAGTTTTGATTGATAAAAACATTTTAATCATTGTTCTCCAGCTTCACCTACTATTAAAACTTAAATTCAAGTGCAGAAATCATTTTTAAGATTCCAAAGCTCTTAAGACCTTTGGGAAGAATAGATATCAAAACTATCTTAACTACTAAGAGTATTACTAATTTTCATCATGATGACAATTTAAACCACAGAAAAGGACTATTTCTGCTAGGTGTGCTTCATTTATTCAAATAAGGTGATACAGATTAGGTATTTAATTAAGAACTAGACCAGTGCTTTTCAAGGTATGTATTATCCCAGGATCATAGCAGTCCATGATTCCCTCTTTCTAGTTTTCTAAAACACAGATTTAGAGAATATATCTATGTATCTGTGTTTACTTTTGTTTTCCTGAAAGGAAATGTTTAGCTTTCAAAAGCAGGGGAAATGCCAAGCTAGCCAACTTAGATCTGTTAGCTACTTCCTTCTTCGTCCTAAGTTACCTCCTCACCACCAAAGATGCAAAAATTTTTTATGCATTATCATAAACTTTCACCATACTTTCATCATTATGCTTGCCAGCTGGAAATGATTTAGAAGCAGGAATATACAAAGTCATATTCTAGGTTAAACAGTGCCTGGTAGTGTCACCTACCTGTGTGAAGAACTTGATCTGTAACATTTTCTAGGACTATTATGAACTAAAATGACCAAATGTCATGTATCGAACGATCTTTTCCACTATAGGTTGTATCTAGGATGCTGTCTTTCCATTATGATTAACTGGTTCAGGTTAACAGTTATTATGGGGAAGTAAAAATTCATGTGCCTATTAAAAAATGAAAATTTAAATGAAATTATTCAGATGTAATGAAGACAATATTTGTCATTATAGGCATTATGAGCTCTTATTTTTTTTTAAATATGACCTATTTTGTTTTCTTAGTAGTGCTTGACATGTAATTTTTGTAACAAAATATGAAGCTACTAGAAGTAGTGCTTCCCTGCCTTGAAAGTGTGACCTTTCACAGTGTAAATGGAAGTACAGGAAAAATAGATAGGTGCCAAGAGGTATGGGATCAAGAGCAGACATTTGGAAGCACCTGTGTTAGAGAAGTCAGGTATTTATCACTGTCTGCAGAGTTTACATATCTTACCAAAATAAAAAGCAGTTTGAGAATGAAATTAAAGCCACCACTCAGTGGTGGATACTTCTCACATGAAAAAGGAAAAAAAAAAAAAAAAAGATGTTTCTTTTCATTTAATCAGTCTAAAATAGTCACTTCATCAAAACAGTAGTGAAAAGGAAATGAAGTGTGAAGTCACACTACAAAGCCAGCTTTATCACATACCACTCTGTGAAAAGTTACACTTTGCTTCTTAAAGAAAAAATAAATGTAAACAAAACACTAAAAATAGGAGTCATCATGTATCTGGTCTGATTTCATGATAGAATAACCCCTCCAAATGCCCTCAGTGAATGTAAGTGTTATACTGAAATCAAAGACATCACCTGAATGTACTTCCATAGGTTGATAGCCGGCACAGACATTCAAAATTCCTGAAAATCTGTTTGGACATAACTTATAAATGAAAGGACATCTTAAAGTTTCCAATATGAGTTTAAAACACCTAACATGATACTCGGTCCTTATAGACAACTATTAACAACATTACTGTAGAGGTTCTATTCTTAAAGTATGAGTCCATCCAAAGCACACTGGCCTAACAAAGCCTGATGGAGCAGGCAAAGGAAGATTTATATAGCTTATAAACTTTAAAAACTTTATATAATTGTTATAACTGAGAGCAGTCCTGTGTGTGCAATCACGGCTGCATGAACCTTAAGCCAGTCTGTCAGCATGTGAAGTATTCTACTTATTACCCTTTTCTGTGATGATTCATCCCATGAATTTTGTTTTTTTTTTCTTTCCTTGTAGCTGAGAGAACAGTCACCAACTGCTAGTAACATTCTAAGTCACATTTTTATTTAATGTAAGCTAAACTATACAGAATTAACAGTAGAGTATTTGTGTAGTCTGCTTCCCGACTGCTTCATGGGAGCTGTCTTTTCTATACAGAGGTTCTACGCACTCTGGAGGTATCAGCCTGAAAAAGCAAAAGCAGAACAGGGTTCCAGATGTCTTTTAAGTTAAAAGCAGGTAAAACTACATTTCAGTCTTTGAAAATCAAGTTGTTGGTAAGCAAAATGGTGTTTTACACAAGAATATAGCCTGTGAAAATTACCTCCATGTACAGTTGCCCAAGTTCAGAAAAATCAGTTCATCTCACCTTAGTTTAGGTGCCTACAGTACAAGGTGTCCACACCAGATCCAGACTTCTGTGCTCTCTTTATATGTAGTGGAAATCCAATCAATGTGGCCAATGCAGTGTGTCTAAGGTGTAGGTCATCCTAAGTTAGACTACCAGAAGAAAAGCTAAAAGAAAGACAAGCTGAAACAGAGATAATGGACTATGGCACATTAATCAAAACACTATTGCAGTAAAGCACATGGACAGATTTAACCTTCATGAGGAAATACTTTGTTTAATAACATGTTTTAGTGGGTTTAATCTGCCCTGGGAAATAACTTCTCATACATACAACAAACTGTTCAGTAAACTCAATACTCTATCAGCTATGTCCAAGTACTCTCTTGTTCCAACAACAGGCAACACCTGCGCAGCACAAGATACTGAAAATGGCTAAAAGTAACAAATTGAGAATTCCCTGATTAGATGGAATCTGGAATCTGGAATCTGGCATCTCGTGCACTATGTCCATTAATTTTGGCAAAGAACGTGAAAGGACACCTCAGTTGGCAAGAAAACAGGCTGCACTGTAATAATGAACAGCGTGCATGTTACAACCTTATGTAGGTCTGTACCTACATTTAACTTTGTGTGCCCTGATTCTGCTAGACTGAGAAAGGGTAAATGTCAAAGACAGCTAGGGAGGCCCAGCTTATTCTGAGAGTACATTTTTTTTTCTGTTCTATGCCTATCTAAGTGGAGGATACCTGAACTGTTGTATTTTTGATTGATAATGTCATATAGTAACACAGATCCACCTCATTATACTTTCAATCCATCTTGTTCATGAGGTTATTTAATAAATGGCACCCTCTTCATAAGATAGCCATAATCAATGTGCATAAACTAATTTTTTATTAGTTATAATTATACAAGGTCATTTTTATTGGGGCAGCTAGGTTGATAGATATCTCTGTAATTGTTTTCAAAGACACAGACAGCTATAATACAATTAAGTAACAAGGGATTGATCCTAGCTACATCAAAATCAATTGAAACTGATGGCAGAAATTCACAAAGAGAAGACCAACAGACTTAAGGATGAGTCCTGAAGTAAAAACAGCTTTAGAAAAGGTCTTTTCTCCCCAAATTCTGAGTTTATTCTATATTTAATACAAAAAACATTAAAACTTTTAAAGTGGCAACATTTTTATACCACAGTCTAATATAGCACAGGCATTTATTCCAAATGTCATTGACCCAGTTTTGTCAATAATGTGGATCTTTGTTGATGCTACAAAGCTGAAAGGTTAACGTGTTATCTAAAACGGAGAAAAAAACTAACCCTTTATTTCAATGTGACAGATGTACTTGCCTTGAGCACTAACAAGGCATAGCTAATTACTGATACAGTTGCAGAAAAGGGACCCTGACAGTCATGATCTATGAACAAATTTGTCTTCCAAGTGACAAGTCAAACAGAAGTTACTGAGGAGTATTGAGCACTGCCAGCACAGTGGGTGGATTACAAAAAAATTTCTACATTTTCATTTTTATTGCTGTAGGGAAGATATTCCACCTTCATCTCAGATGATGTCTGAGACCATTTCGTGCTTTTACTGTTTTCATTAATAGCACCAATATTTCTTTCTATGCATTGCCAAGAGGTTTTTTAATCCAATGGTTTCTTAGAATCTCAGTTTTCCTAAATTTTTCCAGATTTTATATGATCTATTATACAATATCTACTTTAGAAAGATCAACTGATAAACAGTTAAATAATACATCATAAAAATACCCCCCCAGATTTTTTAAAATCAGAACCTATAAAAATGTATAGTTAAATCTATTAAAAATGACATTATTTTTAAAATATCTAAGTCTTACATTGTCTTGTAATTTAAAATGTAATGTAATTTCTGAGAATTTGCATTTTAGTGAAAGTAAATGGCAATAAACTGATGCTAATGTACAAAATCAGATAATTCTATTAACAAACTCAATTTCTACCAAATATAATAACTGAAATAAAGTGAAAAGCACATAGCTAAATAGTATTGCCATTATCTTTGCTTGAGTCTACACTCCTCATTTTTAAGGTGCTTCACTTTTGAGATAAAAACATTCTCAATTCCTTTCATCTCGGAAGAGTTCCGATAAGACCAAGTAAAAATACTGTTCTTTATCAAGATGAAATAGTTATTTCTATTTATGATGAATGTGTATAACTATGTATAATACTGAATCAGTGTTCTCACTGCTATTTGGCAGGTGTAATACAAGGACTGAAATATAGTCTTAATATGCAGGATTTTTTAATCAGCATTTATTCTCGTGAAACAAATATATTACTAGAATTTATTCTGTAAATATTAGAAATCTCCCGTGAAAGTTATCACAGTGCCTTTGGGTGTAATATAATTAAATCACTTGGGTCAAGTCCGAAATGGGATTAGGCTTCCTGGCACAACACTTTGCGGCATTTCAGTATGAGGCATTGAGCCCAGGAGTGCAATTTAGGGATTCCTCTAGTCCCTATATTCCATGTCTAACGAAAGGCAAAAACTTCCTCTTCTTCCCAGCTCTTGTACCTTAACGTTTAGGGCATTCTAATAGAAAATTGGAGGTCCTTCTCTGAACAGAGAACAGAACTGAATCCAGTTCTCCCACCCTATGGCAATGATCTTAATCACTATACTATTGTGCAAAAGCTAAAATAATTCTTCCCTCAGTATCTTTGAATGGAAGTGGCTGAGGTATAATGCTTTGAGTTGAATTCCGCACTGTCTGTGTTCAGTACAAATAGAGGCTACTTACATGAGGGAACCCGCAGGGTGCTGCTTAGAGCAGAGATGTGTCTGAATGCCCAGCTGGGAGCAGGGCAGCATTTCCAGGCATGCTGAGTGGCAGTATTTTAGGTACCTCTATCAAGTTTGTGATCAACATCTAGAGCTTCTCAAATAACCTAGACATTCAACAAATGTCTCCTAGGTTTCTTCATGGGTTTCATAAAATTGAAGCTAAGTACTCAGATGTTTTCACCTTATTTCTTAAGTACTATACACATTAAAAAAAAAAAAAAGATTTAATTTAAAGAGTATCATCTTTCATTTTCATATAATATGCTTTTCAACTGATATTTAATCATGTGCTGAAGATTTTCCAGCAACATTGTAATGAACTGAGATGCCATAAGTTATAAAATAGGAGTATTTCTTCTTCAGTTTTATATTTTTACAACTGGTGCATCACATCTACCAATTATACATTCAGTTGCATTATTACAGTGTAAGAAGTATTTAGACCATGTTGTACCCAGTAAGTGAACACCCAAGCAGCAGCTGTTGGATGGTGTATGCTACCCCTGACTCTTAGGAAAGAATATTGGCAAAGACCCTTAGGACAGTTGAAAAAATATCTTTTCTCCAGTTCTCTTAGTTCCCTGGGGGAGTTGAGAAGATGTCCCAGCTGATCTGCTCCCAAATGTGTTGTTCATACTCTGTTGAGCAAAAACAGGAAAGTCCCCTGCCTGAGTGGGAATTGCAGAAAAGTACTGTGATAGTTTACAGACCATATGTACAGGGCGGATGTCAGGCTACGACGGTTTGACAGTAACGACTGAGACAGTAATATAATAAAAAAACTATGTTTACTTCCTCACGCAAGCTCTTAGATTAGCAACATCCATTAAAATAATGCAATTACTAATTTGGAAAGGATAGCCCGAAAAAGGATAGCCCGAAATCGTAGATTATTGATTCAAAAGGATAGCGTGAAATCATCGATTGCTGATTTAGAAAAGATAACCCAATACAATGCAATTACTGATTTAGAAAGGATAACCTGAAACAATGCAATTACTGATCTAGAAAGGATAACCCGAAATTGTCAGTTACTGATTTAGAAAGAATAACCCAAAATTGTCAGTTACTGCGCTAGTAACTGAAAGCACTGCTTATCCCTACTTGAAAACTTTCTTGGTTTACTCTCTTAGCGAGAGGTCTCTCAAATTCCAGGAGTTACTACTTGCAAGCTTTTGGTTCACTCTCTTAACGAGAGGGCTCTCAACCTCATGAGGAGTTACCTTAACCCAGCGTCCCAGGAAAAGGGGAGGGGGGGAAATATGGTCCAGCCGGAGAGGATGGTCAGGTCACGTTCCGTCCCTGCTCAAACTCTCCAGCTCGGTGACCCTTTTTTACACCTGGCTGGGACTCCGGGCAAATGTCATCCATGCTGATTCATGCATAGTTGCATATTTGTAGAGCCACTTCTTATTGGCCCTTTTTTGCTTTATTATTCGTTTCCTGCCCCTTCCTGATATGCTAATTAGGAGGGGGTGTGTGAGATAATATTAAAATGGAGTGTAATGAGCTGAAGGTTATCGTGGGTCAGAGTTAAGTTCTGTGATCATGGTCTTTTGCTCCTTGCGAAACAGGGAGGTGGACTGCAATGTCTTCACATTGCTTCCTCCTTCGCCTCGTTTGTCTCACCACCATCTTCATGCAGACAGCTTGACCCAACCACGCTCATTACTCAGTCCCTAACTTCTCTAATTTCGTTAATTTGTGGGCTCATAATAATAATTTTGAGACGGTCTTTAGTATCCAAGTATCCTTTTTTATACGGCTGTGACTCTGGGCAAATACTGTTTTTGCTGACTCCTGCGAGTTTCATAACAACAGGGCTGTTTGTCTGTTCAGAAGGACCCTGCTAGCGAGGCAAGACCACAACACCTCCGTATCGCTTCCTCCCTCCCTGCGGGTCCATGCAGACTCCTTAGTTGGCAGACTTTTTCAGTCCTGTTAATCCTTCACTCGCTCAGCAGAGTTGGGTGCTACTCTTTGTCAGTTGCAAGAAAGAAATGAACAGACATGAGAACCACTTATTAGTGTAGCTATCACTACTTAACCCACTCCCTCAAACCTGACCTTCTATATCAGGGCATGAATCACATCCTTAACAGCTGGGGACTGCACACTACCTGACAGTATGCAAATGGTGTCAATTCTCCAAACAGGGAAGGTCCCAATTGATTTAATTAATTTTATTAATATATTCTAGTCCCAAAGCATTCTCTTTAAAATGTGCATGCTTCTGACTTACTAACATAACAAAGAAAACTTAGCTTATGTCAAAAACTAAGAGCTCCCACTTCACTTTCCACAGAGACTAAGTACTTGCACCATAATGTAAATCAAGAATATTAGTGTGATTTTTTTCTTTTAGGCAGAGGTTCAACCAGACAGAGTTTGATGATAATATTGGTGCAATGAGTTCTTGCAGTCAAACACTCATTCCTGACTGAACTGAAATTCTCTGTCCGCTCAGTTGTGCCAGTACGGTGCTGGGGTCACGCTGTAAACAGAACTGGCAAACTAATCCTGAGTAAAAGTAATCCTTCATTTACCAAGAGCTATGATATATTCTGGGTAAATCCTGAAGTGTAATGTTAGGATACTATGTTATATCCCAATGAGAATTAAATAAAGGGCTAGCTGAAATATTGCTGTCAGCACAGCATCTGTTCATATGATCTTTTAGTCATAATAATAGTGCTAATTCTCAGTATATCAAAGCAGACATGGAAACTAACACACACAGTGCACCTTCTGAATATTCCCAATGAACTGCTCATGAGCAATCTGCAGGCCAAGAATTTATTCACTGAAGAAATAAATGAATATTTTTTGGATAATGAATAAATCCAAGAATTTTGCCATATGTTTGTGGACAACTGGTGAACAGAAAAAAATGCTGGTGAAATTTAACCCAATAAATAATTCATTACAAATTACTTGCCTATTCTAAATTTAAACCCACAGATTTAACTCTCTCCAGGTTTCTTTTTTAGAAGTAGCACTACCACCCTTCTTCATGCATTATATACTCTGCCATCAGAATTGGTTATCATCAAAGGCTTTACACCCAGCCAGCAGAGGAAGAGAGCAATCCCTTCTGGTTAAAATGTTAAATCAGGTTATATCTCACCTTACTATTCTGAAGCTGAAAATATCATCTGCATTTGAATCACCAAGCTACTAAGAGAGATCACAGGATAGAATAATCCAGTGGCACTTCATTTGCCTTGACCTGTACTTTGTAACCTGCCACTACTGAATTTTAAAGGAAAAATGACTAGAGCTAGGGAACCAGGCATAATGAAAGTCAACATCATCATCTCTCTCTCTCTCTCTGCAGGTCAATAGTTCAGCATCATCATTCCAGAGTAACTAGCCTCATTTCTGAAACCTATTTCTAAATGTAAAATTGTTATTTAAAAAGCCGTACTAGTGACCCTTTTGATGCTTTCAAGAAGAGGAAGTTAAAACAAAGCAAAATAGAAGAAGATAGAAATGAGCCTCCACTGTATCCCTGTCTGGAGGGAATAAGTATTCAAAGTAATGTTTGTTACTCAGAGCACTGCAAGTTTTTGCATCCTCCTTCCCAGAAAGGTTTGCCTGAGTGTTCTATTTTGCTTTAGTGACCTAAGAGTGGCTTACATCTCATAAATAATGAAGAAAACTGAAAGCTCAAAAAGGTTAACTTGCTATGTACACCAACCAGGCAAAGACTATGATGAGTGACACCATAATTTATCCAGGAAGCTAAGGTCTTAATTTATTTTCATTTGTAAGCACAGCAAAAGTAAAATTTAGTAATTCGTTATGCACAATAGTAACACAAACAAATGCTAAACTATAATTTTTTGCAGTACAGTTTACCTTAAAACTTAATCTTGTAACCATTTTCTTCATAGATTCCTCGCCCAAACATTTCTGCAGATCTGGGTAGTTGGCGTGGATGTTGGTGTATGAATTTTAGTTGGTTTAATATGGTCCTAGTCCCACTGTAATTCCAAGAAGAAAAATATAGAATGAAACTTAAATACAAACTTATCTCTGAGGCTGTTTTTGCTCAGCTTAGCACGACAGAAAAATTGGTGCACTTGGAGCTTAGCTGTCAAGATTCTACATTCCAACAAGCCAGAGAGTTCTCAAAAGAGTCAGTTAAGGGGATTATTCCCTATAAAACTCTTTTTTTATAATCTTATCCATTAAATGAAAGAGAATCTGCAGTTACGCTAAGAAGTCAAGGGAGGTTTTGATACACAAATGCAGATAGGATAATTATTACACTTTTTTTTAACTGCACCATGACTTTTTGAAAATTGGAAACTTTCAATAAGAAGTGAGGATCTAGCTCTGACATTTGACAATGAGTGTAATCAAGTGACAATTACCGGCATCATTGCAGCTAACAGTGAAAGCAAATATTAGTTAAATTTTCAAAATCAATTCTAGTGTTAATGTGTTATTACACACTGTAATGCACATTTTCCAGCCTTTTTCTTTGCAACTTAGCAGCTCTTTAGGAGGTCTTTCAATACAAAAATAAGAAAAGTTGAAGAAATGCTCCAGATACACCTGAATTATAGGATTAGGATAGTACAGGGGTAAACACAGTTATGTCTTCATATGTTTCACCTAAAATCTTTTAAAACACTGAATTCTGAAAATCAAATGGAGGTCCCAATTACCTCCAGGGATGTAACAGCATACGGTGCCTTAATAGGTGTCATGGAAACAATTTAGACATATAGTGGTAGTCATGAATATGTTTCTACATCTATGTCCTGAAAAACGTTCACTGAGATATTTGAAGAATGATCACTTTGTAAAGGCCTCCATCCATCTTTAACTGTATGCTTAGCTGAGGTAACCTATCAAATTAAAAAAATTACATGGGTAGTTGTATGTTTTGGTTAGTTATGACCAACAACAATAGTAGCCAAATGTACATCTGACACCCAGTGTAAAAAAAACTTCAGAACAGCAGTTTTCTCCCTATTCAGTTGACAGCTATAATGGTTTTTAGCAAATGTCTCAATGGCGTTAAATTTTTTGTAGGCCCAGCTCCTGAAATCTTCTAATTACACTAGAATACTTCAAAAATTAATAGATTTCTAATCACTATTTTTGTGGTTAGAAAATCTTTAGAGCATATCTGAGCAAGTCAGAAGTACAAAACCAATAGTAAAATCCAAAGGATGTCATTCTCTTTTCCTCTTCTTTTTCCTCCCAGTTTGTGATTTTCGAGCTAATCTCATAATTACTGTGTCTGGACTCATGATTCTTGAAGGTTTATTGGAAAATCCTACATTCAGTGTAACAAATGAAGTTAGCATTTAACTCTGAAGTTTGGTTGTTCTGCTTACACTGTCTCTAGGAAATGCATGATAATACCATTTCTTGTCTGTTTTGTTTCTGTTAAAAAATGATGGAAGATGCTGTCAGAACATGGAAAGAAGCATGGGCCAGAGTTTTAAGATTAAGATTCTGTGACAGTTTATCACCTACATTTGATGGCTCTACCACTTAGTGGTCTTGGAGAAGTCCCTTAACTGTTCTGTACTTCAGTTTACCCATGTAAAATAATCCCTTGTAATACATTTCAGTGAGGTTTTCTTTGTTACCCGTGACAAAAAGTCTAACAGTATTATGCAAATGAATAGTGCTAAGATATTTTTCTCACATATGTGCAATAGTTGCTCTTTGGGTTAAGGAACAGAATTTTGCGCTAAACTCAGTACTTTCCCTCAGTACTGTCATCTTTTAAAGAGCAGCTGACATAGGTGATTTATACTGCCCTGTGTATCTAGGGAATTAAATGAAGAAAAACCAGGACACAAAGCTACACAAAATAAGGTTAAATAAAGTCAGAAAGCAGGAAAAGTAAAACTTATAAGCCACAAAGCTAAATAAAACAAAGTCAGGAAAGAGAAGATGCAAAACTTCAGATGCTCACTGCAGTATTAAGATACTCATTTTGATCCAGCTGCATGTAATAAGTCAATCAAAATCATTTCAAGTCAATCCATCAATAATCAGCTTTGGCTCTTTCCTTCTTTTGCTTATAAAATAAAGTTAACATTGTAAGTACTGATTTCTTAATCGGAACATTTCTAAACCTATGTGCACTTGGCTTTTCAAAAATACTAAGTAGCCACATTTCCTGTTCAGAGTCTCTGACAAAAAACTACAAGCTGAGGCCAATCAGTTATGTTAGTCAACCAAAGTTTATAAAAACACCCTGAGTTTTCATACATTTTATGTAAACAGACTCATGACTCAACATAATCAAGTACACAGGGTTATCCTTCTCTGTAGAAAAGAAGATAATATTCACACATTATTTTAAACTATTTTTCATCTTTATTATGTTTATTTACCATGCTTTTCCAATTAAGCTACAGCATTATAAATTTACTGGCATTATAGGATTCTGGTTATGCATACATTTTGAATATGTAGGATGTGTATGTGGAATAACTAAGACTTTATAAAGAAATCAATAGAAAGGGAATCAAAAGATGGACAAACCGTATTGTAGGTAATCATATAGTGAGAGCTGGCTGCTGTCACACTGGAAACATAAGATACTACTGTAAATGCATGTATTATTACAAAAACAGACTTCAGAGCTAATTTATGAGGGCGCACTCAGTTCCTAACACTTGGTGGCCTTTCAGATTTTAAATTTAGCTACATTGAAAGGTTTGCCCTTTGTTATTTGTTTGATTATCAGTTTCACATTTGGAAATTTCTAGAAAATTGTTAGTGGAGGTTTTTAGAACTTGAATATGGACTTATTTTATTTTATTTCACTCAGTGTAGCAGTTAATGGTAAGCTTTACAGATTGGGAAAATATGTCCAGTAATCAAAGTAAGCTCTGTCTCTTTTCTGTTTTCCTTTTTTTTCTCCAAAATGATCAGTATAATATGTTATGGAAGTAAATTTTAACTCTGATCAACAGTAATGGAGGTCAAGCTGTGGCAGTTATATAAATCCAGTGAGGTTAACTGGCCCATAAAAAATAAGTGCTGAAGTGTCCATTTCTGTGTGGGTTATACTGCTGGGTGACTTGCTTTTCCTCTTCTACCCATTTTATTATGAGTTTCTTCAGAAAAGAAAATGCTAAGAGATTTCTGGGGAAGAAATAAACAATAAAAGTCACTGCAGCCTTTATATGTTATGTATTATTTGTCTCAACCAGAATGAGCCAAATAGAGTTCTAATAATTTTTTCTACAGTGGAAAAGTCAAAAATAGACCAACTGGCATGCTACTATATTTAGTAATGGAATTCTAAAATGACATGTGGAATACTTTTTTTTTTTTTTTCCTGAAGGTATATTTGATTTTGTGATTGCAATAGCTTTTAAAAATGTTATTTTGGAAACTAGAAAGATAAAATATGAATCTGGGAATGAACTAGTTATCAGTGTTAAACACATCTTCCTTTCTCTACCAACCAGTTGTGGGACATTAGAATCACCCTTCATTATTCTAATATTGTAAAATGTACAATATCTTCTCTTTTCCTTATATGAAACATACTTTCCACAGTTATTTCATTTCACTCAGAATTATGCTGGTAACTTTTCCCTATTTTGTGCGAAAGAAAAACTTGTACATGGGCTAAATTTGTGGCAGCAGAACCTTTGTCTTGAGAAAGGCATTTAAATTTTCCTTATTTGCCTTAATTTACAGGCAAATCTCTTCAGCTTCCATAATACACAGAATTTACAAGCCAGAAATTACACAGTTGACTTAGTACATATTTACATGACTATGTTTCTGGAAAAAGAGGGGAAAATGAAATAACATTCAAATTAATTTTATGTTGTTTCCTTTAAAAAGGGATAATTTTAGCACTGAATTAAAGTTTCATTTTATATGGGATCAGGTGTACAATGATCAGAGTCTTTAGGAAAACATAATTCTAACTTTAATTATTTACATAGTCTTGTGAGTCAGCGGAATTATTCATAAGAGAAAAATTAAGAATACGGTTAAAAGGTTTACTCTTAAAGCACAGAGGCCTTTAAACAGGTAAAATCTGTCACAGTTCCCCTGAAATCAAAGGACTTGTGACATTAGTACCAGCTGAACATCTTACCCCATCCTGCCTATGTTTTTTTGTAAGTAATCAGACTTTACAGTTTTGAAGTTTAATGAAAACATGCATGAGGAAGCTCTGAGACTGACTATATTATGCACAGTTTACTGAATTTAAAGAACAGGTCTAGAACTCCAGTTGTTACATCAATTTCTGCCATTGACTTTTCACAGGGCAGCTGAGCTGTCTCTCCTTCTCATCTTTTAACTGTTCAGTCTATTTAGGCTATAAAATCTTCTAGACAAGCATCTAGCTTTTATAGTGTGTGCACAGAGCCTCCCATGATGGGTCCCTAATGAGTAGTTGCAACCTGCAGCTGGTATCATAGTGCAGATAATAAACAACAGCCACCACATCCCAGGGTGGAGTTCCTCTTCACTGATCACGTGTCTGCTGAGAAGCTCCTTACAGCTTTGTCTAAAACTGGAGGAAACTCTTTGCAAAGGCAGCTAATGATTTCTTCAATTCTCAGAAGAGTAGGAATGTCTCAACAGACAGAATTAAACAAGAATACTAAGCACATATTTATGAAATAGGAGATATCCTCAGATAGAAGTCATTATGATAAATAATCACTGTTCATCTGAAACTATTTGTCTGCAAAGAATGCATTGATTTTTAAGCACTGAAATCAATGGAAATTGCTGCTTAAAATTTGATGGTGCAATATGGGCCATGTTATCAATGGTTTACATTTATTCACTCTACTGTCTGAGATTTTCAGTTGATTGTCTTTTGGATTAGCTGTCGAGCTTCTTGAATTGCAGCCCAAACTTGATTTTTTGTGGAATAATGCTTTTAAGTTTTGTTTTAGGCAAACTTCAACTTGAAGTAACAGCTACAAAGTCTGACCTACGATGGTTCCTTTGGTCAAAATTAATTATTCTATAATCACATACCCCATTTGCACTTGAATACCAGATTTTCTCAATTGGCAATTCTTTTTAGCATTTTGGAGTTGTTTTTTAAGCAGTATATGACAGTTTCTATGCTGTTTCGTAAGGCGAGACTTTTTCTAAGCAGTCTGCTTTGAGGCTTTCGGTGTTTTGCCATCTACCAGAGAATATACTCTTGGATATAATTCCGCATATGGAGGACTGAAGTGGAAGGAACCATTGTTTTACGTATGTCTACCTTCTTAATACAAACACAGACACAGACAGTAAGGTTCTGGCTCGCTATACATAACCACACATAACATAATAGGCAAAGCTGCATATGGGGACAACAGCAGAGAAATGTTACAAAGTAAGTCAATAGCATAGACTCAGCTGAAATGTTGTATTGAGGTCTAGTTAACAGAACTTGAAAAGAATACACTAGGAACAGAGAGCAGCTAGACTGGAAAATGAGGGGCTGGGCATTTCTATGAATGGTAAGATGTCCAAAATTGTAATAACAAGAACTTCAAAAAGGAAGGACTTCGGGAGCCTTCAGGACACAAGTACATTGACAAAGCTTAGGAAGACCTTGCCTCTGTGGGCTAATCACACATCAACTCTTCTTTGTGTATTAGCTTAAACCTTTTCATGAAATTGCTACAGTGGATATCAAATATGTACTATATGGATGATGCATACGATTCAGTGTGGCAGTTTTGATAAAAGTCCAGGAAAGGCTTTTTGTTCTTTCTAGCAATGGACGGTGCAGCATATCTTTTTCAGAACTCTTTCCTGATTAGAAGATGATTTCCAGAGTATAAGTTACCAAGTTTTCCAGAGCTCTTTGTGCAATCACATCTAAATTATACAGGTCTTAAGTAAACCTTCTGTCTACTCTTCAGCTTGTATAGTTCAGCCTAGCAAAAAAAAAAAAAAAAAAAAAAAAAAAAAAAGGAAAGTAAGAAAGAAAGCCATAAAGAAAGAGTAGTGTATCAAAAGTATTAGGGAAATAAGAAATATAATGTAGACTTTAGCTCATTAATTATGACTTAAAAATAGGTAAATGAAATGTACCTTGTATCTTGTTCCATTGTCTTTTTAGGGAGTCTAACCTGGTTTAATAAGAAAATAGATTTGCTTTGAACTGCAGAAAGAAGCAATAGTTGTTTAGTGCATTTTAAATTGTAACTCATTATTATACTGGTGAAACTGGGTTTAGAAACATTCTGAAAGAATTTCTTTTTATCTCCAGCGCCTTTATTTCTACAGAAAATCCAAATGCCTTCTCATTTGGTTATGAGAAGCAATGATTACACAATGAGATTTTATTAACTGGTCAGAAAAACAGAGGCATTGTTAAAAGAAATAAAATTAAAGAGCAAGTATATCTTCTTCCCTAAGAATCTCTTGCTCTTTTTGTCAACTTACTGTAAGTATCTTGCACACACACACAAAACTCTCTATTGCTCTGCCGAGTCTTATTTGTAAAAAGCGGGGTGAAGAGTTCAGATAGGCATCTAAACACACCCCAGACAAAATAGCTCTGATTTCTGTACCGTACATGAACAAACAAGAAATGCATCCCATCAGACTCTCCACAGATCTGTCACGATCTACCATTAGCTCTGTCGTATTCGTATGCCTTGTCATTCTGTACAGCAGGGCATTGGCTGGACCACTGCCAAATTGCCGGTTTGCCGAACCGACTTATACCTCTGGCTTTCTGTGGTTGTTGCAGGCAGCATAATTCCTGATGAAAGTGTGCTCCCTAGTGTTGCAGTGCTACAAAGGCCAGCGAGCTTCAGCTAGGAAGCTATAAAAGGAAATGGGTCTCAGAGCATTACTCTAGCAGATTCTTGTGTTTCTGCAGGACTTAGACTGGTAGAATATCTGCACTACTTCTCCTGAAATACCATACACAATTAGTTTTCAAAATAAAATCCAGATTCGGACAATTTCCTTTTTCTTTCTTTTTTTTTTTTAGTAAGAAGTATGTCGTATTTAATGACTCAGTAGCCAGTTTTCAATCAGGACTAACAAAGATTCTGTGCTTAAAATAAGTTAAATGGCATAGATATTTGAATACATCAGTGGCCTAATTATCAGTGGTTCCCAGTGCCAATAGCATTATCCAAATTCCATTGAAATTGGGGTTAACAGCATTTTTAAAACAAGGCTTATAGAGCTCAGGTGTGCTGGTGGTTCAGCTGAGCCTGTAATCTATTTCACCTGCTGTGCATTTCTTGGGGCAAAGGTAGAAACCAAAGGTTTTTAACTCAAAGATTTCACAGACACTGCAGGGCATAGTTATTCTGTGGTCATTTCCTCCTGAATGCAGTGAGCCTATGTGATGATGGGATGAATCTATCCAACTTTAGGCATTTAAAGTTAAGCAGACTTGTAATTGGTCGTCCGGGCTACCACTACAGGCTGTGGAGAGAGATAAACGCCTCCAGGTAGTGGTCCATTCTGCCTACCTTAGAGATTTATTTTAGGCTGGAAAACATTACCCTCTGTCACCCTATCAGCAGATTATAGTAGGTGTCAAGCTCCCACATGACCAAAGTCAAGCCAAAATCCACCCTAAGTGCCAAGTCATAAAATTTTCGTGTGATAAAACATGAATACATGTAAAATTTTATATTCACTCATTTTTCACAGATGTACATTGCTGCACAAGAAGTCCCACACTGGGAAATAAAACACATTGTATTTAGTGATGAAAGCCAAAATTAAATATCCTTTCTGGTAATGTGAATTCACATAATACCAGTATTAATGACTGCGATGAAATCACCCCAGAGGCATAACATACAGATCAGAATCCAGGTCAATGGAATGTCATGAAACTGATCTTGTATCCCTCAAGCATCTCAAACATAAATGATCTATTTTGGTGACATCACAGTCTTTTCTCCAGTGACAGTGTGACTACGTGACAAAGACAAAATGATCATCTCGTGTAGTAAATAGTCAGCAGATGAACCCATTAAAAAAAGAGGAACTATAGAAAATTTTCTCAGAATGTAACTTTGGAAGCTCAAAAGATACTGAACAAACCCTATGACTCCACAGTTAAGTGAGAGTTTGGAAAGTACAAATGATATGTTTGTGCATCTCATCCATGATATACCAATAAACAGGTTATAAATATTTCAGGCATAATTAATATCTGATAGAGCTGTAGGCATCTGCTTTGCAGGCACAATCACCTTCTTAATCATCCAAGTAAAATTATTTGCCTCTGCAAAAATAGGAGCATGAAGGAAGCCTATATTTTCCAAATGGAGTTATATGTTTAATATTGATATACATACTCATGGAGAATAAATAGCTCACTATTCAAATAGCCCAGCTGAGTATTACAGAAATACTCACAGTGTAAATCTGATATTTTCTGGAATACTTATCAGACTCTGACCCAATAGCAGAATAAGTGAAAAACAAATACAGGATTGAATCTCTTATTTTCTGCTTTCATCTTATCAAAGAGCTACATTGTATTTGCTAATATACCCAAGGAAACATTTTAATAGATCTTCTGCTGACTACTATGTGGTATCAGGAGCTCCTTAAATACAGCTTAACATCTGTCAAAAATTACATTGACATAATAATTATGCATGTATTGAGTATAGAGTATCTGGTTTCTTACGGTCCCTCACAATACCAATTTATTTTAAGTCTGAAAATTTGTAGGATATTTTGAATAGTATTTTCTTTTTTGTTTTCTTTTCTGACATCACAATCAGTGGTTAGGAAATAATTGTCATCAGCGAAAACTCATGTTATATTTTGTATGGGAAATATAAACTATACTTAAAAGAACATGCATAGACACTTATGTCTCTTCCTGCAAAAATACAGGATAAAAGTCTTTAAATCTCATAAATATAAAATGAAAATGATTTTTCTGCTTTTCCTTAAAAGATTATGTGAGTTTTTCACTTGCAGTGAGAAGTGGATGTTTAATATATACCTTTTTTTCCGCTCCTGCCTAACGTAAAAAATTAAAACATTTTGTGAAATGTGTTCAGCTAATGAGGGATGTGTTTGGGGTGGGTAGATAGATAGATAGATAGATAATATCCTACCTTTCTCAAATTTCCTTCACAAAATACTTTTTCATTTTGTTTCTGAGAGCAGGGCAGGTTTCTCAGTTTTCCTGTGCTTTGGTGCTTCAGACAGCCAGAGACCGATAACACTGTTGCTGCCTAACACAGGATAAGCAATATTCTCATAGTAGAAAATAACTCCTTTTCCAGCAGTACTTGCCCCCACAGATGAGTATTTCAAATTCCTCTGAAGTTACTGAGAAATTACACAATCATGAGACATATTATATAATAGTATAGGGCACAGATTCTTCTTGAGTTTTCAATTTAACTTTGAAGAATCAGTCTGCATACGGCATATTGGGTTAGGAAGGAGAAGACAGTGTACCTATATTTGCTCCTTTTAATCTTAGAATGATTTGGATGCTGCAATGAAGTAAAAGAATGGAGGTGACTAAGAAGATTTCATTTTCAAGACTTAACAGGGAAGCTAATAACAACTATGTGTATCTTTCACTAATGAAAATCATGGGAAAAGCTGAAGTGTTCTATTCACATGCCAGCCAGTAAAGCTTTCATGAATCTATGTAATTTATCAGTCCTGTTTATTACCGAAGACTCTGTCTATGATTCTATGTTAGAATGCAAATTTCATTTTAAGTGTGGGACCTTTGTGTTCTATTTTGCTTCCGTATGGGTATAAAACCCACAGGAGGTAACAGCAGAAAAGTTTGCATCTGACACTGAGTTATCTGTTAACTGAGGTATGAGAAATCCTAAATGATTCATATCTCATGGAAGGGTTAGAAACTAGAACATGAAGAAGTCTGCTGATGTCTTATTGTTTAGTCATTGTTTCTATATTTCTTATTTCTAACGTATGGTGGACTTTTGTTTTAAACTTTTGTGAAGACAAGTTAACTCTCCCTTTAGGGTTCCTTTATAAGAATCCCTCCTATAGTAAACACGAAAGTATCTTGCAGAAAGTACTCTTCTAAACTTGGGACATGTTTTTCTGTTTAGATTAGGAACACAACACATTCTCCATGTACCCAAATGTAATCATTGGAGTGTTTCAAGCATCACTACATTATTCAGTTTGCTAAAGGCAACAAGGTATATTATTTTCATTTGACTTATTACCTCACTCAAATACTTCATACAGTGTGAGACAGAATGATATTCTGCTTGTATAGAGTATAATCATTATCATTTTTAATTAATCCATTTTGACCTTTTAATTAGTGGTTTATGAAGAGCAAACAGAGTGTGATAGTGTGGGACCAATCTGACATTTATAATTTAGCTCTTTTAAGATGTCTGCAAGAAAGGAAATATAAATAACTAGTGACATAAGTTCATTCAAAACACAAGAAATTCTTTAAAGTTTAGTATTCCAGATGTGCCTAGTTTTTGGTTTGTTTATTGACTGTCCTACATACTCTCCAAAGCAAGAGTTATATTTTAGTGAGTTGCTGTAGCCTGCAGCAATGTTACATTCCTTGAGTGACTTGCTCTTATCCTTTTTTTTTCCTGTTCCATCTGTGAGGTTCATCAAGTGCTATCTATGTCCAGAAATTACCAAGCACTGTTTGATTTTAAAATGTGTAGCTTATAGAAGGATTTTGTGACTCTTGGATTTTACAACTGCTTCCTGGTAATAAAATAATGAAATGCTTTCTTTTAGCAATTGGCTTCATAACACAGCCTACAAATCACTTGCTTTCCTACCCATACATGAAAGTCCTGATCCTTTAATGAGTTCTCTAAGGGTACAGGGTTCAGCCCAAATGGAGCTCAGACCACGATTTGGGTCCTACAGTGGGTCTCTGCTTTTCTTTCCACTTAGGATTTGAAATAGTAGAAATGAGCAAGTAAAAAGAATCCCTGTAATTCCATATGTTTTAAAGTTAAAAACCTGAAATAATCATTTAAAAGAAAAAAAGGGAACAACACACATGGGAAGTAATTTGATAAGTATGGTGTATAGCCTATATTTGGGGACAATTTGGGGACCCTAATTCCTTGATTTCAGTGGGAAATATATTGTACAAGGTATGTAAAAGTCAGCTGACACTCACTGTGAATAAACCACTCTAATTGAAGGTATACTTGCTTTTCATGATAAATGGCATGATGATTGTATTGTAGATAATTACAGCAATTTTGAAACATTTTATATGTGTTTTATGTTCATTATATTAATGCCATGGATTATTGCTTTGCATTACGGAACAAGATATAACTTCCTCATTATTCTAAAGCAAGCTTCATATAATTTTGGGCAATCTTTTCAACCAGTTGCTCTCTTCTGGTTCCCCATCATTCAGCTAGAAGGTACATAACCTTAGGTACACAGCCACTTTTAAAGCAAACATCAAACTCTCATACCAGAATGCACATGCAAAAAACATCTCAAAGACAGTAGGTCTCCAGGAGTGACAAAAATGTATGAAACTTCCTGGAGGATGGGAAGGACCATCTGAAGTAGAAAATTATTTTTCTCTGTACCCAGCATGATCACTGTGTGGTACTGCTGTGTAGTGGAGCAAGAGAGTGCTGTCTTCAATATTCACTTTCACTTTATAGAGGCCAGAACGATTTTCAGAATGGATTCCTATTCCAAGATCCATAAGTCTCTGTCCACAGGCTCCCTAAATGTCTTAATGAAAGCTTACATTCAGCTTTACTGTCAGGAAAAGTTCCTCTTTCAAAAGGACACAGGTAACATTTTAGGAAAATCTGAAGATAGAACACCTTTCCACTGGCAAAGAAACATGGATGAAACTTTCTGACTGAACAGGAAACTATCAGTTTCTGAGAAATCTGAAGTGGTTTTGATAGACATAAGTTTTGGCCTTCACAGTTCTGAAGATTTTTTTCCCAAAAATTGAAATAGATGTAAAACACTCCAGAAAAATATTCCCTAGTCAACAGCCAGCCAATGCAAAACAACGGAGAACTGTAGTTTCCCCAAACTAGTTCAAAGTTCAGCAACATTCCTTTTTCACAGCCTGAGCTTGAATTAACTCCTGCATCACTTTCACTCATACTTGATAGAGAAGAAAGGTAAGTGGCTACAAGGAGAATGGGCTATATCATTCTGTTCCTGAAGGACTAATCTGACGTATAAGGATGACCAGTATTGACTATGAAGTTTGCAGCTGGTTTCTAAGTTTTCAAATTTTGATCACTTCCCAGAGTTCTAACGACATTCACCGTGACAAAAAGCTAACAACTAAAATAATGTAACTCCTGGAAACTAGAGGGCATCTGTCTTTCCCATACCTTTCATTTCCATCAGTTGGAAAGATGGTGCAAATATAGTCTGTAACCAAATATATTGGCCCAGGTGGTGCACGTTACTTCTGTACACTCCTTCTATTAGGTAAGGACAGGATTTTGAATGTAAAAGGTTTAATTTCTCGCAGTGAATGAGGATTCATGGCTATTCTCATCATATGAAACATATTGTATCTCCTCCTCTGTATTCTCTCTTATGTCTTTCTGGTCCATCTTATTCACACACCTGGTCTTTACTATCTGAAAAGTCATCTAACGAATCAGATGAAACAATGTTGTCATCAGAGTCAGCATCAGCTGTTCTCTTTGACCCTCTGTTTTTATAATGGCTCAGTCTCTCTTAGGGATTTAATGTCAGATAAGATTTTGATATTTCTGACATTTGGAATTGGAAACATATGTTTAGGACACAGACAATAAGAAGAAAATTACTGGGACTTAGTTAAAATTTTCCCAAAGAAAACATCTTTCTTTCTTCCACCTGCAAACATCACAAAACAAACAAAGGAAAAAACCATTCTCCAGCTAGTGGCTCTTAAGAAAAAGGATTTTTGTGAACAAATACTTTGTAGGGACAATGGAGGAGACAGAATAATAAAGAAAGGGATTTAGTAAAGGACTAGGGGAGCTAAACAAGGATGAAGAGTAGAAAGGAAAAGGAAAAATTAAGCTTAACCAACAGGAAAATCTTCCTGACCATGAAATCTGCAAAAAGCATGAAAATGGCAAGAGTGAAATAATGAAGAACATTTCATTACTTGGTGTATTTACATTTTGCTGGGACAAAAAGCTAACTATGACAATAAAAACACATGCAGGACTTAGCAACCTCTAAGCCTGTCTCTATGTCTAATACCTAAGAATCTTTTGTAAAGTATAAGTACAGATCTCTGCTAAGTGTAACATTTTCTTGTAAACATTAAATGGCCATTCATATTATTTTTGCAATCAGTAACCCAAGAGATTTACCCTGTGAATCACAAAAAAAGTTTATGAAATCAAACCTGAAGTAGAGGTACTGTGCACTTGTAGAACATACTATTTAAATTGCAGAGTTGAACTATTTATCAAAATCCAGCACCTGGCAGTAAAATTCTGAATCTCTCTCCTTGATATATTTATGTTATAGTACAAGACTGTGTGGAAGAACAGTTTTCCGAGCACATCATTTCCTGAGCACCGAAGAGTCCAGTGAGAGCTGTGTGGCTGCATCCCTGATGACGAGAGGCCCTGATAGGGATCTTTCTAGATGCCCTGATGATGACCTGGTCTTCCACAAGGCTATATCCATAGGCAGGCTGTGTTTGAGTGTGTTGCCTGACACAACAAGAATGATAAAACTGTGGACCATGCAGCAGTGTATTGGGCTTCAGATGAAGCCTCTCTGAAGACAGGGTAAGGTGTATATGGATCTGAGATTCTGAGTTCACTGGCCATCCTGCCCACTCTGGAGATGAAATATCAAATTGTGGAGATTCAAAATTGGCAATCCTGGGTTTTAGAGTCATTCCATACAGGCTTCGCTGAGAGGAAAAATGTCCTCACTGCTAAGAAATTGAATATATATGAGCACATAGGGGAGCCAATATTCAGAATAACACAAGTTTTGCCAAAAGGATTTAAAACTGTTCAAGTGAAACCCAGCTGCTTTGATTTTTCTATGCAAAAAGTGAGGTTTGGTTTCCATAATTTGAGGTTTTGCAGTAGCAGTTAATTCAGCTCAGGTTTCATTGTAATCTCCTGGTTTTACTTATGAATAACTATTAAAATTGTTCTTTTGGTAAGAAACTTTTCTTTCTTGGTTTCTGCCCAGATAGGAATGAGGTAGATAAAGTGGGGGAGAAGGGGGAGCAAACTGGTCTTTATCATTACCAAAGTTATTTTAAAATGACATCCTTAAAACCAGAAAATGCCTCTTTTACTGAAGAATATTTGCTTGAGCAATTAATATTTTAAAGGAATTTAAGAAAATGAAAACTAAACTAAACTAATCCCAATATCACAATAAACACACACACACACAAACAATGATCAAACATATCAAGGAATGATTCTAGAAATCTTCCAATATGCCAGACACTTCTGAAGTCTATAATGAGCTAAACTCTCTTGAGATCACAAGAAAGACAGGAAGTTTCCCTCAGCATTTCTTCTCCATGAAGCAGAAACAGTTTGCTGCCTGTCAAAAGGACATATGCTAAAATTCCAAAGTGCTGGTACCCAAAGATGATAAAGTCTGTCTCTGTGCTGTCCCTGAACAGGTCGGAGGAATTTCATAAGAAAGACAATACAGCCTCTGCTAAATTCAAGTTGCATAAATTCATTCTCACTCAGTCCTACTGAAAATCCTAACAAAAAAAAAAAAAAAAAAAAAAAAAAAAAAAAAGAAGTACTAAGCAACTACATTGTGCTAAGCAGGAGGGAGGAGCACCTTAGCGCTTCTTTTCTCTGAGCCATATAAGTGACTACGCAATTGGCAAGGCAACTGATACTAGCTGTTTGGAATGAATTTGCCATGCAAATCCCAAATTCTGTACTTTTAAATTCTACTCTTGTTAGGGGGCTTTCTGAATTTGCATCGGTTTGCATCTGAGGAATCCTGCTAATGAATCATTAAAACTGATTTAACACAACTGCAGCTGAATTTAGCTCGAGCAGAAAATAACTATGTTGCTGCTTCTTGGGACTGATAGATACTTATTTTCATCTTTGAGCCACAAGGCAAACCAAAGGCTTCCGCAAGTTCATTTCAAAGTAATGTTTGCACATTTTTAACGTATCAGTGGGTTTAAAAATATTAGTTCCCAGCAGTTCACATTAACCTGACCCTGAAACCTTCTTCCTCAGTGATAGCATTAATGTTCCCAAAGACTGGATGAAAAAGTAGGGAGGATGTCACTGCAACAAACACGGCTTTAGGTTTCTAGAAAGAAGCTCAGAGGCTTACAGGCAAAAGTGAATAGCTCCAAACCTGAATCTTTGCTGAGGAAGCAGAAGCATCATTGTACTTTTGCCAAAGCACAACTGTGCTATATGCTATAGAAGCTTGTCTCTCTACTGAACTGAGCTAAATAATGTTCTACAAGACCAAGCAAATACAATTAAAATGGAACATTTTATAGAAGAACTTGAGGGAAACATTTTGTGTAGCAGAGAGGAGAGCAGTAAGGAGAGCAATTCATTCAGAAAATATTACAGAAAAGCTGGACTGAGTACATTCTCAGTGTCACAGGCATGGGTCTGATTTCCACATTTTCCCTTTAACTGAGTTTTTACAATTTATGTGTATTGGCCCTTCAAAGTTACATGCAATACATCAAAATGAACAACACTGAACTAAACGTAGCCTACAGAAAATCATTGTAAAAAGAGAAGGCTGTAAGTAGGTAGACAAAATCACTTTTGAAAAACAGTATTTCTCTATAGGGTCTTTAGAGAGTTCCAGATATCTTGTGGCTATTAAAATAATCTCAACCAGTTATACAGGATCTTCATTTGCATCTGTCTGCAACTGAGCAAGGTTGGTGCACTTATTTTAAAGTATTATTCCTTCTTGCAGTTTGGGGGGGGGGAGGGGAAACTCTTCTGTCCTTTCACAGCATAAAGGTCAATAACAAAAAAATGCATACAGTGTAAGAAGAGGATAAATATAAAGTCTGAAATGAATATAAGAATTCACTTTTTGAAATAGCATGTACTGGTGAATTGAAGATGGAAAGAAATGCAATGTAGAGCTCCATTAAGGAATTCTGTAATTGCTTTGTGGGATTAGTTCTTCAACACACACACACACACACACACACACACACACACACACACACGTGTGCGTGCACGTGCACACAGGATAGATTCCGGTTAGTGCAAGAGGGCAATCAGAGCAGTTCAGCCCTTAGCAGCTCATGGACTTGCTCAGACAACTTCAATCACTTTGTTTGGTCATTTGCAATGCTGGTATTTTTATGCTATGCCTCTTATATGGAGACTTGCAGGAGTCCGAAAAGAGCTGTCTTATTGCATGCCTGCTGATAGGAATGTGGTTTACTCATCTGTGTTTACCCCCAAAAATAAATAGAAAAAGAAAATAATTCAAGAAAAATCCTGAAGTGGAAAGAGACACAAAATAATCCCAGATAGATATAAGTCAAAAAAGGAAAAATATTCTTTTGATCACCAAATTAAAATGTAATTAATTTTATTTTATTAATATAAAATCTCACTGAGCACCAAATCTGTGGAGAAAAGAAACAGAAACAATATTCTCATGGTGTAAATCCATTGACTCCAAAAAGAGTTGTGGAAGCAGAGAACAGAGCCATTTACTAAGCTTTCTTCTTGCTAACAGTCTTTTATTGCATTGTTTTAAGTCACTTCTTGTTTTAACACCCAGTATTTGCAATTTAAATCACTCGTTTTAACACCCGGTATTTGCAATTTAAATCAGTGCAATTTATCAAGGAGTTGTCCTAATAAGATTAAACTTTCTCTGATGGTTCTGAGTAGGATCCATTACATAAGAGGAATACGATCCAAAAAGAGTGTCTAGACCAATGTTTATAGGTTAATTTATTTTTCTGTTTGTACTCCTGGAGGGCACTTCATTTTCTTTTCCCTTAGGCAGTAACAGTCATTTTCTGCAAGTGGACAAGATAGTGTCTGTCAGACAACCACAGCTGAAAGCACCAGTAATTGGGTTTGTTGGGTTTTGGTTTCTAATTTCAAGTCAGAGAGTGAAAAAAGAAGAAGAAGAAGAAGAAGAAGAAGAAACAAATATATTGTCTTGGGTTAAAAAGGCGTGTGTCTGAAAGTGCTTCCTGAGATAATTTTAAAATAATTTACATTTGTTTTTTTTCTGTCTGTTTGTTAAACTTGGTGAGGGAAATCTTCTTCTTCCTACCATGCATCTGGCAGATGGAGTTCCATCACCAGTTTCTCCCCTGAAATGGAGTTGGATATGTTTTTCGATTGCTGATTGCTGGGACCAAACTGAGGACAGACATTCTAATGGCCCATTCTGCACATCATCCCTGAGTAGCAATTAGAAAGAAATAATTCCTGTCTGCAAGTCCAGCTGTCTTCCTAAGGAATCAGGAAGTGTGCTTGTGGTGCAGCATGTCTTTTCTCAGCTTGGAGTCCAAACCAAAAGTGAACGCACTGCCAAATTCCCTGTTGGCAATAACCTTGTGAGTAGTGCATGTTGATAATGAAGACAAATAAAATGGGAAATATGAACTTAAATTTTAATATTCAGAACAAATTTCAAGCCCAAACAATGCATACGAGCTGTAAAGAAATATAGGTTACAACTTCAAAAATGCCTTTGAAAATCAACCATCAGCTGAGATAAGCAGGGTGTGTTGTCTAGGGCTTCAAGATAAAAGCTGGCTGGCCCTGTGTTTTATTTCTAATCACTGTTCATGACTTATTGTGAGACCTTGCAAAAGTCATCTGGCCAATCTGTTCCTATTCCCAAAAGATTAAAACAAAGATAATTCACTTACCTTTATCCAGTACTTCTGTGAGGCTTAGATGTATTTAACTCTTTGTATGACAGTAGTGGAGATATTATTTCAAGTTTTTTGGGGCCAGATTCTGTCATTAGTTCTACTCATGCAAATTCAACATCAGCAGTGGCATCTTTATTTTTATTTTTTTAATAATCATCTGGGTGAATATATAAGTCGAATTTGTAACATATGTTTTTTTAAACAGAACTGTTGCACTTTGCACAGTCCTGATAGAAAAAGAAAAGAAGAGGTTTTGTGTGAAGAGATATTCCCTCATCAAATTATCTCAAACAAGCATTAAACAATACAAACAAGTAATGTACAATGCATCACAGAGGGAATATTTTAAAACACAAGCCTTAGCTATGGGGGGAATCATGTCTTCAACAAGTCTGGTAGAATGAAGATAAGGATCTCTTTACACTTCCAAGAAAAGCTTTGCAAGAATCATTTGGAACAGGTTTAGCATCAAATTGTATACAAGGCAATTTTTCTTATGCATATAACACAATAATTAGGACTTGTAAAAGGTTAATTTCTCCTTCAGAAAGATTATTTTCATGACACTATTAGGTAAAAATATACCATATGACTTCAGTTTGATCTTTTATTTATTTATTTATTTATTTATTTATTTATTTTAATGAATTATCTAGGCACCTTGCAACTTTTTTTTTTTGGTACAAATTTGCTTTTTGTGAGTGTGGAATTTGGCAAATTGAGAAATCAAGGACGTTCGAAACAATCCCTACACAGATGGTCAGTTGCAACATAAGGTAGAAATCAGAAAAGCTGCCACTTAGGTACCCTCTCAAAGTTAAGAATAAGCACCTGGTAAGCATATACAAGATATTAAACAGGCTGTGGGGTTTTGAGAGAAGAGCTACTGTTCTCTCTTAGCCTTTTTTGTAGCAATAGCATATGGTTGCAAGGAGGCCCTCAAGTGGGGTAGGGAAATCTGAAAGTAAATTAAAAACAGAACTGGAATAGACTTCAGAAGAATTAAAAGCTGCCAGCACAGCCTGATGTCTAAAGTTGATAACGGTTTTGTATTTCCTCTAGTCCTCTGAATTCTTTATCGCTACATTTCCCTGTAAATTATCAGAGTTGCGTTTGGCATATGGGAACTTCTATATCATGTACCCCTGTGAATTACAAAGGATCTGCCAGCAGAAAAATATATCAACTCTTTTTAGGATTTAATAAGTTGACTGCCTTCTAAAAAGCCCATGCAGCAATGAAGAGTCTCTATCAGCATGAATTTATACATAATGTCATCTGTTTGACACATAATTGACTTAATTTAATAATGCATGACAATATTTGATTTGGGATTGTGGTTCATCTAAAGACATTAAAAAAGTGATCACACTTACCAAGCAAATAAGATCTCTTTTTTTAAAAAAAAAAAAGCTTACGATCAGTCTGTGTGATTAAATAAACCATTCAGCTTTAAAATAAAGCCTCTCTTTTATTTGTTCTTTTTCCCAGTGCAACTCAGGATTACTAGAAGTGAAAGAATTAGAGCAAAACAAGAGTACTTTTTTCTGCTTCTGATTTGTCTATCTTTCCTATTTTCCTGTACTTTGGACACAGTCAAACTCACATTTTCTCCTGAGATATCTTCTTGATTGTTTTGGAAAATTATCAACACCTAGTGGGGGAAAAGAATTTAATAAATAAGACAGTAAAATGTCCATAAGATAAAAACAATGTCAAAGGAACAAACACCAGCTGTTCTACGTGGAATAGTTTTTGTTTGTTTATTGCTTAGCTAAATGTAAGGACGAGACCATGTTTCTTTAAAAGAATATTCCTTCAAATTAATAACTATCCTTTGAAAATATGTTCCTTGACTTTTCTCTAATACATCTGCACCACCTTGCATAACATTCTTGTGACACAGGAAAATAGGGATTCCTATCTTGCAGATGAAGAAATGAGAAAATAAAGGTCTTAGCCTAACTCCACTGAAGTTTATGAGTCTGTCCTTGATTTGGGGTAATGCTTTTAAAATCCAGAGCCTCAAAAAGACAAAGGTACATAAAACAGGCCTGAGAGGGATGTAATTAGATAATTTCAAAAATTCAATTTCTAAAATCTCTGTTTGACAACCACCTCCATCTGGAAGCACCAAAAAAGTCCTGGCATTTTGCACCTCTTTTTTGTTCAACATTGTTCTGGTCTCGACCAGTCTGAGCTTCTGGGACATAATGACTCCATCAAGACGTAGGAACTAGGCATTTCCTCTGTGAGGTGCAATACCCTTAATAAATCCTGTCAAACGGCCTAGGTGACCAATGAAGGCTTCTGAATCCAAATGCACTAGGCAGTGCAGCATATAAATCCTTTATTCCTAAATTGCTTTCTGCAAGGCCATGTTTTGAGGTAGAGGCACAGACTGAACACACATCTGAATGAAACCATACTTTACCTCTTCATTTCACTCTATGATTACCAGTTGTGACTGAAAAACATGCTGTATTCATTTTCATGGAATACGTTTGACAACTCATAGTGTTGTACATCTTACCTTGACCTGGTCTCTTAGCAAAGATTCTCTTTGCAAGTTTTAGAACACAGAAAATTATTCCAGAAAATAATACCAAATTTGGAAATTCATTAATTAGAAGACAAATAGTATAAAATTTAAAGTATTTTTAATGTAAAATGTAATGATTTTTACAAAAATATAATCAGAATGTAGTAAACCAAAAATCACTTTTTCAAAGAAAACAGAAAAGTATTTTGTCAATGGAACTTTCTCAGAGGGGAAGAAAAAGCTAGTTATGTCACATTTTAGTTGACCTGTGCAAATATAGTTACTTCCTACATTTGACAAAACAGATGTAGAAGGAAAGGATAGAATAGTAAATGTGGAGGAAACATGAAAACACATGGCTTTTTGTCAATAGCTATAGAATAAAAAGCAGTCACTCGTAGATGAATGTTATGGATTGGCAAATGTATTGTCAGTGGTTGCTCTGAATTTTGGCTTGCCTTCCCAATCAGCAAGGTTATTTCCTGATTTAATTAGAGTCCTTTGTCCTTAATAACCTTTCTCATCTGGAAGGATCCCCATCAAAATGATCTTATGTAATGCAATTGTTCATAAAGCAGGATGAAGAGGAGTCAGAGAGAAAAACATGGGCAGGAAGCTTATATAGGTGGAAGAGAAATCAAAACGGTAGTGAAAGCAGTGAAGATCCCATTGTAGCCTATTTTTTCAAGTTGTCCAATATTCATCATTTGGGCGTTGTCCCTGGTATGTGCCGCTTTAGATGTTGTGGTGAATGAATTCCATTAACAAGGTCAGAATCTCAAGCGAATGACTTATTAAACCTGTTGAGTTACCTTCCTATAAAGGAGTTTTATCTTTTTGATACACTAGCTCTGTCGGCTCTAAACCTTGAGCCTGTTTTAAAGTTTCCTGGTAGCTCATCATGGGATGAGCTCAACAAATGAAAAGAGCAGTCGTAAATTGCATGGGATTGCTTAGCATCAATTCAAATCTGAGTAGATTCCTTACTATTCTCAAAGAGTCCAATGGGAGAAGCAAGGATAATAACATATCATTCCTTTCTTTATTCCATTCATTGAATAAGCCTACTGGTGAAATAGCAGTTTTGGTTCATTAATTGTTGTTTGTATTCCCTGACTGGCCATTTAATGTCATGAGATTATATCAATGATCTTTTCTGTTTGGACTAATTTAGTCCATTTTTCACCCTTTTTATAGCAACCTTCATTGCTATTGGTAATTGTTACACCTCGTGAACTGTGAAATACTTTCCAATAGTTGGGCAAAAGTCCATTTCCTAAAACAGTAATATGTGTCTCTGAGGTGACCTTCAAACACAGTGTTTTCTTCTCTAGAGGAGACAAAGGAATAACTTTTGCAGTTACTTTGCATTTATATTGATTTAGCTAAAAGAGAGGAATTAGGCCTAGAATATCCAGCTACTGCGTAGGAAACAGAGTTAGAGCTGGAATTCACTTTTGCGAATATCATTTTATAATACCATTTTATTCTACTCAAGTTGACACAGGTTCTGCATTGATAAGCTCCAGAAAATAGGTCCTTTAGAACATGGTATATCGCAGGCAGAAGCTTGATATAGAAAGGAACATGGATGGAAACCAGAAATGGTGAATTCTTATTAAGTCATTATGTTGATTTCTCAGCTACTTCAAGAGTTTAATGTTGACTTGTTAGCTTCCTCCTTTTTTTTATCTTACTTCGATTACGCTATTATTTTGTTTGGGGTGGCTTTTCAGTTAAATCCCTAAGCTCAACAATATATAATTTTGCCATGCATAACTAGTACTCACTCTGCCTCTATGGCTGAGAGAAGAAGATGAAAAATTCTGTTGAATCTTTGAGAGACCAGGTCAGCAAGATCGTGCTCTGCATTCACTGCAGCAACATTTCCTCCTCTAGGATTCCATGGGGCTGAAAAATACAACATTTTGTGAACCCTGTTTTCACCAAGAGGAATTTCCTTCACTGGGAGAGATTTGTTGACAATTTTTTTTTGCTGAGTCCTTCACAGCATAATTCAATCACAGCAGCGTTGCTACAAAACATGCAGTGAATATTGCAGTGGCATGACTAGTCTTCTAGATGGTGTCAGGGAACTGTTGGTTGCAGATGAAATTTTCTGCATGGTCTGTTTGTCACCACTATTTTCATCTTTTATTCTTATGACTATAGAGGCTAGAATTAAGCATAGTATCTAAAGTACAGAGTTATCTCTCAGTTTCGTGATAAGCAGTTCCTGATGCACAAAGAGATATTTCATAGAACACAGAATTAAAGAAATTCTGGTCAGAAGTGACCTCTGGAGGTCACCACCTGCTCAGAGATGGACTATTGCCAACATTAGGTAAGGTCAGGTATGGTTTTGTCTGGCTGAGTCTGGAAAGCCCCCAAGGACAGAGATGCCACCACCTGCTTGGGTTACCTGTTCCAGAGTCACACTGCACTCCAGGGGGGTTTTCTTTTTTTTTTTGCCCTTAATATCTAACCTGAACCTCCCAAGCTGTAATGTTTGGCCGGTGTCCCTTGCTATATTATCTAACATTACTGAAAAGAGGTTGCCTCTGCTTTCTTTGTAACTGCCCTTCAAGCATTTGTAGGCCATTGTTAGACCTCCTCTGAGTCTTGTCTTTGTTGGACTCCCCACTCCAGAACTCCCAGCCTCTCCATAATCTATGAGCTCTAGGCCCCAGTCATCTTGGTGGTCCTCCTCTGGTCCTTCTCCAGTTTCTCTGCATCCCTCTTGAACTGTGGGGCCCAAAACTGGACACAGCAATCTCTCTCAATGCAGCCTCATCAGTACTAGTTAGAGGGGATAAATAACTTACTTTGATCTTACTAGGTAAAACTTTTTCCTCTTACATTTCTCTTCCATCAGTTCAGCAGTGGTAGTAATATTTAATGGAGCCTCTTAACTCATTTACCGCAGCAGTCCAGAATTTGACCATTGCTTCTTGACTTGTGCGTGTTACACATGGAATTTTTAGATGGATCTTTAGTCAAGGATAAGCTATATGCACTGAATATTGACTAGGACTATGAGTT